>NW_023458556.1:36749557-36756348 GCF_013731165.1 Rhagoletis pomonella
GCTTCTACCTCCGATTTGTGTTAACCAGACATTGAACAACCGGACCTTGGTCTTAATCGTGCTCAACCACCCCCGCCATCACATTCCTTCTTCTGTCACATTTTCGTTTCATTAGAGTTTGGAATTCCGGACAACCGAGCGCAAAGAAATATCACTTCCAAATACATAAATACATACATACATATATGTCGCTTACACAGTTTTCTACGTGTTCCAAATAATTCTGCTTCTCAAGGTAGGTAATTGTAGAAGGCTATTTTGCAGGATTTTGAAATTTCATGTGTGGCTAGCGTAGATTCTATTCTATATTTAAGTCATTATTTTTAGAAAAGTGGTTAAAATAAGAACCTCGAAAAAAGTTTGTTAACGGTTTATCTTTAGATTAGCACAGCCAGTTTACAAATATTTTTGAAAAATTAAATATTTTTTTCTTAAGCTCTTACGAACACGACTTCATTTAAATGTTGTGATTGTTATCAGTCGCAGTCATATGCCGAGGGGTGGACTTCATAGACGGACCGTTTTATGAAATTTAATGTTCGATATCCACAATAGTCTACGGCATGTATATATGTACATACACCCATTTGTGCATATGTATGTATGTTAATATATCTAACGAAAAATTTGATTTATTACTTTTTTTCGTGCCTAAAATCACAGTGCATACTCTCAGTTTCATATATTTATGTATGTACATAGGCGTGTACGCTATTTCTTGACAATTGGGGCCATAAAATTTTTTTGGGTATGCCCCGTATGTACAGCGAATATTTTATGCGTGAATAAAATTAAATGTATTACGTACAATATTTAATTGGCGTCAGCAACAAACGATTTATGTCTTATAAAAGTTTGGAATCTTGCGCGCATGCTGTACGCATATATTTACATACGGTATCGGTCATATCTATAGCACGCCATTTAATATTTAAATTTAGAAATTTTCAATTAAAATGCAGTTCATTTTCTAACAAAACCCAAGTTTAAAACTTGGTATGCCACAAATGTTCACCCAAATTTAAAATTTTTTTCTCAGATGCTTCGACTTTTTTAGATGGATTTTAGTATGATAACACTAGTTTACAGTGATTTTGACCTGTGGCATTTGACTGCCATTCAGATCTCAAAAACACGAAATTCGGCTCTATCTCAAAAACTGTTCTACTCTCTTATATTTTGATTTTGCATTCAAATTCAGCGGAAAATTTTACATCAGAATGCATATTAAAATATCGCAGCTCGGAAAATTTTTTCATTTCTGTAAACTTTTGTGATCCAATTGGAAAAAAATGGACTTTCGGAATTTTTACTTAAGTGCTTATGACTTCTTCATATTCAATCCAATTTGAATTGGCTAGCATTTATTTTCTTTCTAAAAGATCATACTTTGACGTCCAATAAAAAAACCGTAAGTAAGCATGTTTTTTAAGACATGGTTTACAGAAAAACTGAACGTTTTTGTTAAATTTCGTTAAAAATTATGCAAACTTCTCAAGAAATGCATAAATAGCTTCTAAACCGACAGTTTGATTAAATAGTGCTGTACACGCTAATGATGGGATATTTAATTACCTTCAGGATCATAAAAAGAACTTCGAAATTGACTAATTACATCCGGAGATAACGGCAGTTTACTGAATTAACTTTTTTTCAAAACTCGAAAAACTCAAATTTAGCTATATCTCAAATACCGTTCTACTTTCTTAACATTTTATTTCATAATCGGATTCAGGGGCACATTTTATATAAGAAATGACAGACAAATGCTGTAGGTTAGAACATTTTCTTCAATTTGTAAAGTAGTGTAAATCGCAAGTTTTAAATTACTAAAAATTAAGGCTGATTTTTTAGAAATTTTTTTTTCATATTTGAGTTTTGTTAGAGAATGAACTGTATTTTAACTGCAAATAAATAAATAAATAGACAAAATTGGCAAGCAATATCACTTTGAAATGGCGTGCTATAGATATGACGCATACTGTATATAAGTACATATGTACATGTGGAATTTCAAAAATGTGTGATACAAAACTTTTTATGATTGCTCAACCTTTTGTGTACGTTCACTATACTACATAGTTTATGACCAATAATGTCTTAAGCTTTCATTGAAACTAACGAAATAAACCTCAATTGACCACTGAAGCTTAAGAGTCGTCACAAGTATGAAATATTTTTCAGCGCTTTATACCATAATGTCCATAAGATTTATCCTAACATTTAGCATTCTTCGTTACAACTCAGAAGTGATTTTGCATTTTTTGAAAAGGATTAGTTGACGACTCACACATTTGGGCCAAATATTACTTTGTGATAAGAAAAGTTACTGTTGAAGCAAAAAGTTGCTCAATTAGCGTTGTGGAACTTTACACCAGGCACGGGCTTGCTAAGTTTAAATGCATTCGCTCAACCACTGGATGATGCTGAAAGCTCTATATAAAGTTCCCAATATTCTACACAGGTAGTTTGGTAGAAAGTGATTTTGTCAATATTTATAAGTTTTTGATTCACCAAAAAAAATGTTTAATTTCGAGTCGATTGTTTTTTGAATTAATTTTTCCCTTACAAATAAAAGGTTTTATCAAGGTACCCAATTAACATTTGTTTCAGTGATTAATTTACGGTCATAAATATTCATAGGAGGTCAGACTACAGCTGGGAACTCGCGACGATGGCGATCCAACCCCGAGGGGGAATAACTCAAAAATTCTCGGAGTTACCTTCGATACTCTGCTCTCCTTCTCGGCGCATACAACCGCAATTATCACTGAAGTACAGAGCCGCAACAAGGTCCACAAGTCGCTGTCCTCAGCACTTGTTGCTAAGACAAAGAAACGTTGTTGGCAACACACAAAGCAATTGGCCGGCTGGTTCTAAACTATGCAGTACCCGTGTGGTCGCCGGGAATCAGTAAAAGGTACATCCAAAGGCATCTAAATTCTTACCTGAGCAGGTTAGATGCAGGTGTGCCCAACCAGTGCTCCCGTTGGTTGAGCTTAACGACAACAATTGAGGGACTCGCCGATATAGCCATGGTTGAGTAGCCACTACAACAACAACAATAACCAGATTCCTTACTGTCGAGACCTTTCTTCAGGATTGGAAACCAAAATAAGTCGGATAGGACTGAATTGCAAGATATGCTGGACAGGGTAGCAATTTGTAGCACAAGCCACGGCTAATTGTGAATATCGTAATTTTTAATTTTCGTAGAAATTCACGACAACACTGAACGACCAAGCTTATTTAAAATTTCTAGTCTAGTAACCGAAGTTTGTGCCAAAAGCAGTATTGCAGTTACAGTTACTGCAAGAAAAATTCAAAATTTCACTGACTTATTCAACACTTGAGAAACACTTTTAAATAAACTGTTTTCAGGAAGGGCTCTTTCAGTAAGATCTTCTACAGTATAGAATTGATGTATTTACATATGTACATTCTTATTTACATAGGTATGTATGTACTTAAGTATATATCGTTACCTTAATATTGAGATAACGATATGTAGTATAACCAACAATCGCAACATTTTGTTTCACTTTTCATTGCTTAATATGTTCTTAAATAATTTTTGTCGCGACATGCGACTTATTCCACATAATTCCACTTGTGTTCTTCCGCTCTGGCTTTTAACGGTTGAAATTCTTGTGGCGGCAAATTTATTTCCACACAGGAAGCTTTAAATCTTCAACAAATGGATGCATATGTGTGGACATCTGCAAATAAACTTGTATATGTGGATATGCTACGTATGTACATACATTAGACTGCATCACCAAAAAAATTTGCGGTTTCTCCGCCGGGATTACAAAATGTATTATATTTTAAGATGTCCACCAAAATATTTCGGAAAAATATTAAGATTTAAGCGAGCTGGATCGATTTGAAAATACCTCCAAAAATGGAGTTTTTTATGAATAAAAATAGTTTCTTAAAGAAATTTTTGGAAAAGGTCCCCTCAGATGACAAAACATATTAGGCTTAAAAAATCTGCATAAAAATATTTACAAATCTTTTCAACGGAATCGTAATAATGAGATTTTTGATGCTGTATTTTTACTTTTTTTTAAGATTGATTTACGAAAAACTAAAATAACTGGGCCAAAACTACTCTGATCTAGACTTATGGCATCTCGGTAGAAAGTTATTTTCCCAATATTTTTATTTATGTGCAAAAAAAAGTCATTCGTGTCGCAACTTTTTTTTTCAAATACTAACACATCTTAATTCAACTTTGAATGATGTTCGTTCATCCTACCTTTCTCTTTCATCCTTTGAAAGAAATAAAAAGGGTGAGAAAATACCTTTCCAATGATACCTCACAAGTCTAAATCGGAAGAGTTTAGGTTCAGTTATTCAAGTTTTTCTTATACCAATCTTTGAAAAAAGTTAAAAAACAGCATCAAAAATCTCATTACGATTCCGTTCAAAATTTTTTTAATTTTTTAAAAATATTTTTATGCAAATTTTTAAACTTAAACGTTTTTGTCATTTGAGGGGATTTTTTCAAAAAACATCTTTAAGAAACTATTTTTATTCATAAAAACTCCATTTTTGGAGGTATCTTCAAATCGGTTCAGCTCACGTAAATCTTAATATTTTTCCGAAATATTTTGGTGGACGTCTTAAAATATAATAGATTTTATAATTCCAATGGAAAAACAGTACCGATTTTTTTTTGTATGGGGAGTGATGCAGTCTAATGTACATACATTAGACCGTACCACCTTGCAAGCAAGCAAAACAAAGTTCGCCGCATATCACTGAGTCTAAAATATTTTTGCAAGGCAATTTCGGTACTTTTTTTGTCGAACCTAGGGGTCGCCTTATTGCTTTTTTCGGTTACACCTACAGTCGACAATAGACATTTTTTTTAGTAGTTCGACTGGCATAATCGAAATACTTTCCCATCAAAAGTTTAATATACTTTAATGTGCTTTAATTTACATACATTAGGGTGGAACGTTAGTGTGATAAAACTGAGATCTAGTGATTAAGTTTTGTGTATGAGCTTTACAACGATAGAGAACCGAACCGAAGGCCTTCCGTTTGGCCAAAAAATAATCGAAATGGTCTTGCAAAAATACTTTAGGCTCAGGGGTGAACGGCGAACATTTTTTCTAGTACGCTCTAATGTATATGCATATTTATGTTGTTGCATGCTCCATATAAGCATACGCGTAATGTATATACAAATGCGTACATACATATGTATGTACATTATAATTATGCCCACATTGGTGGATAGGCATGAGTCCAATAAAAAATTCATTCATGTATTTTGCGCGGTCATTCATCAACGACTCGTAGTACACATTAATATGTGCATGTATGTATGTATGTATGAAAAGTATGGAATTGCAAAAAAAAAAAATTGGCGATCGCGAAAAATTAATATGCAGAGTAAGATGTCAAAGGCATGCTACTTACTATACACCTACATTTATGTGTACTCACTGGCCGTCTTTATTTGCATACATCCATACTAGGGATGTTAATTTTTCAGCTTTTTCCGATCTCGGGATTTTCGGGATGTCGTTATCACAATCCCGGGATTTAGATATTCATTACTTTTCAACAACTTAAATCGGAAAAATTGCTTCTATGCATATTGTTTGAGAAGCTCTCCTACCATAAAATAAGTAATAAATAAATGGCTTTGAAACCTACTTTTTTATTTAAACCGTTTTTATTTTTTCTCTGTGACGTCAGGATTTATTTCAAAGGACTTTGTAATTTCCAAAAATTATTAAAAAAAAATCAATGCAATGTAGAATAAAAATATGGGCACCAAATGCAGGAGGATATTTCTTTAGAAATTAAAAAACTTAAACTGTTTGGATTCACCAGGACGAATAAATAATTTTTTAAGCTGATAAAGTTAGAAGGATGAAATTCGAGGATGTTATCGGGTTTATATATAAGTCCTCAACATATAATTTTTTCAAAAACAAATATTGCGAAATTTCAAGGATAAAATTTTAAAAGGACATTTTCAATACTTTCTGCGCCAAAAACTTGAATCTGTTTTAATCTGCAGGATTTCCTCTTTAATCATGGGTATCAACATTCTCTAAGCACATTTCTCTGAATTTTTTAATTAATTTTTGAATTAAATACTTACCTCATAGTGAAAAACTAAAAACGCAATTTTACTATATTTGGCCCATGGTTTAGCGAATATATTGATATTTGTGTTTAAAATTTACTATCGCGCGGTATGATATGTATAATGAGCTAGACATTTATAAAAAAAATATTAATTATTAAATAAAAAAGCCAAGGAAATGAGTTTCTATTATCGCCATCAGTGCAAATTACAAATCCCGAAAATCCCGGCATTATTTGCCAAGAATCCGGGGATTTTTGGAGCCTTAAAAAGGCCGGGACCCCGGGGTCCCGGGATTAACATTCCTAATCCAAACATATGTATGTAAATATATGTATATAATTATATATGGATGCGGTCAACATGTACGACATCGAGTCTGCAATTTGGAGCCATTGAGTAGGATTTCTTTTAATCTATCGCTTCACGACCGGCAGTATTGCCGAATTATCACCAGGGTAGAATTCGGTAAAGTAACAAATTCAGTATGAGTAATGCGTGTCGCAATATTTCAAACAAAAAATAAATAAAAAATATGTTCTTGTATACATATCTACATATCGCTAGCTTAGAGTGAAAATTTGCTAAACTCCACTGTTTATGAAAACCAAAGGATTAAGGTACTGGCGTTATTTTCATGGAAATGCACATTTGCTAAGTCCAAAAGAGTCACCGAAAA
>NW_023458556.1:36756448-36758318 GCF_013731165.1 Rhagoletis pomonella
TTTCTAATTAAAAAGTGTTTTTCTTTGAGGCAATTAAACAAAAAATATACACAATTTTAAAGCACTTGGATATTTTATATGCAATTTAACGTTTTGTTGATTTTCGAATGTTGCCCAAAACCCTGACCAAAATAACCACGTCCTTACATTTCTCAGACAACGGGTGATATGTATGTTTTTTTTTCATGCTGTAGAGGTTTCACAAACCATTGAAAGTCGAGAAGTTGGGACATGCCTTTTAGCTCACCGCACTAGAAACTCAGCCCTGCTCGGAATAAGTCTATAAGACTAGCGTCCATTTGTTGAGTGGTTCCAGCCATATTCCCATTACTGCAAGCAATTTCGCACTTTATTTTTTGTGTTTTATTTGTATATCAACTAAATGGAAAAGAGGACAGTTTATTGGAAATAACTGCCATTCACAGAAAATTTGCCCATGTCTATCCCTACATGACAGTGGAGTTTTTTCTAAGCTATCCAGTATCTCGAAGTAGTGGTCCCCCAGGAATCTGACACGTTTTCTCCCGAATATGGAACAGGCCCTAAGAAAATGTTGTACGGATTCTAACTATTGTTTGCAGATGGTACAGAAATCGTCATAAGGGACTCCGCACCTGGTCCTGTTTCTCCTTGGTATTCCTATGAGTAGCCTAACGTTTGGCTTTGCAAGCCTTAACGAACTCCGATCATTTTATACCTAATGACAAGTAGAAGGAATTCTGCCGCCCTTATGGGTCAGACGCAAGCCCACTCTAGGCAACAGATGCTTTTGGTTTTTGTGGATGCGTTTATCAATGCGAAGATTGGGGTCGCGTACTTTGTGGTCTGCAAGTCAATATGTCCTCGCATCTGGCCTTGACGAGCAGTGGGTCAGGTTGTCGTTTGGAAAAAGAGAGGTAGTGGATTCACTTCGCTGCCCTATTAGATCCCCTACTCTGCTGCTTATTTTGAACTAGTTTTTGCTTCATTTTGTGCCACAAATGTTAAATGGTTCATAAGCTTTAAGAATTTTCTAGCCAATTCATTCACTTAACCCCAGGGCCCAGAAACCTTTGTCGCACATATGAATGTGAAAATGATTACATATTTTCTAAAACTTCTTCTTTGGCGATTTAGACTGGCATCAATTCGACAATTCCCTTGCGTTTCGTCATTCCATCTTCTTCGATATGCGTCGCTTTCGCCAACAGTGCCATAGAAATTGTGGTAATAGTTATCTTGAAAGCCCGCAAATCCTTCTTATCTTTGTTCGACCCACGTTTAAACTTCTCATGATGTAATATTTAGGTAGCAACGGACAGCTGTTATACAAGCAAAAATGTGTTAAATATCGTTAATTATATTTTCTCATGAAGTTTGCACTCTTTTGCAGATTTCAGTTTCTCGTGGCAAAGTCGAAAAGTAAGTCAAACGCAAGAATTTCCAAAAGTGATTGCAGCAGCAATCATACCTTGCATGTAAGGTGACTTTCGAAAGCTGTTTTTATTTCCGATAATCGAACTTTCCGATATTACTTTCGATCTTTTTACTCGCTGAATGCAGAAAGTTCCAAATTTAACTATGTTGCCAGACTAAAAAGGGCACCAAAAGCCAGCAAAATGTCTAATGCTTTAATATTTAATTGGTTTATATCAGGAAAATAAATTAGTTACAAGTATTTTTTATATGTGATGCAACATTTATACAAATTTGTCAAAGTTGCGTCACATGGCAACATTCGATTGATTAGACAGCACTTGCAACATAAAACAAAATTGAAAGTATTTCTCGAAAGCGATTTGCGTAATTTCAGTTGCAGTTACACCGAGCAAATTTTATTTCCTAAAGTTATTTCTGCAAATCTGCGAAAAGTATTTTCTGACTGTTTACA
>NW_023458556.1:36758418-36760301 GCF_013731165.1 Rhagoletis pomonella
TGTAAACAGTCAGAAAATACTTTTCGCAGATTTGCAGAAATAACTTTCGGAAATAAAATTTGCAAGGTGTAACTGCAACTAAAATTACGCAAATCGCTTTCGAGAAATACTTTCAATTTTGTTTTATGTTGCAAGTGCTGTCAAATCAATCGAATGTTGCCATGTGACGCGATTTTTGACAAATTTGTATAAATGTTGCATCACATATAAAAAATACTTGTAACTAATTTATTTGCCTGATATAAACCAATTAAATATTAAATCATTAGACATTTTCCGGCTTTTTGGTGCCCTTTTTAGCATTTTAAATCAATTTTTGGCAAAAGTCTGGCAACATAGTTAGATTTGGAACTTTCTGCATTCAGCGAGTAAAAAGAGCGAAAGTAGTATCGGAAAGTTCGATTATCGGAAATAAAAACAGCTTTCGAAAGTCACCTTACATGCAAGGTATGATCACTTTTGGAAATTCTAGCGTTTGACTTACTTTTCGACTTTGCCACGAGAATCTGAAATCTGCAAAAGAGTGCAAACTTCATGAGAAAATATTTTTTAACGATATTACAGCTGTCCGTTGCTACCTAAATATTATATCATAAGAAGTTTAAACGTGGATCGAAAACAGATAAGAAGGATTTGCTGGCTTTCAAGATAACTAAATATTCTCCACAAGATCTACGGCACTGTTGGCGAAAGCGACGAATATCGAAGAAGATGGAATGACGAAACGCAAGGGATTTGTCGAATTGATGCCAGTCTAAATCGCCAAAGAAGAAGTTTTAGAAAATATGTAATCATTTTCACATTCATATGTGCGAAAAAGGTTTCTGGGCCCTGGGGTTAAGTGAATGAATTGGCTAGAAAATTCTTAAGGCTTATGAACCATTTAACATTTGTGGCACAAAATGAAGCAAAAACTAGTTCAAAATAAGCAGCAGAGTAGGGGATCTAATGGGGCAGCGAAGTGAATCCACAACCTCTATTTTTCCAAACGACAACCTGACCCACTGCTCGTCAAGGCTTGGTGCTCCCTTTTATCGCTATTGAGACTCTGTCGGCCAGATGCGAGGACATATTGACTTGCAGACCACAAAGTACGCGACCCCAATCTTCGCATTGGTAAACACATCGACAAAGTCCAAAAGCATCTGTTGCCTAGAGGGGGCTTGCGTCTGACTCATAAGGGCGGCAGAATTCCTTCTACTTGTCATTAGGTATAAAATGATCGGAGTTCGTTAAGGCTTGCAAAGCCAAACGTTAGGCTACTCATACGAATACCAAGGAGAAACAGGACCAGGTGCGGAATCCCTTATGACGATTTCTGTACCATCTGCAAACAATTTTTAGAATCCGTACAACATTTTCTTTGGGCCTGTTCCATTATCCGGAGAAAACGTGTCAGATTCCTGGGGGACCACTACTTCGAGATACTGGATAGCTTAGAAAAAACTCCACTGTCATGTAGGCAAATTTTCTGTGAATGGCAGTTATTTCCAATAAACTGTTCTCTTTTCCATTTAGTTGATATAGATACAAATAAAACACAAAAAATAAAGTGCGAAATTGCTTGCAGTAATGGGAATATGGCTGGGACTACTCAACAAATGGACGCTAGTCTTATAGACTTATTCCGAGCGGGGCTGAGTTTCTAGTGCGGTGAGCTAAAAGGCAATTCCCAACTTCTCGGCTTTCAATGGTTTGTGAAACCTCTACAGCAAGAAAAAAAAACATACATATCACCCGTTGTCTGAGAAATTTAAGGACGTGGTTATTTTGGTCAGGGTTTTGGGCAACATTCGAAAATCAACCAAACGTTAAATTGCATATAAAATATCCAAGTGCTTTAAAATTGTGTTTATTTTTTGTTTAATTGCCTCAAAGAAAAA
>NW_023458556.1:36760401-36763831 GCF_013731165.1 Rhagoletis pomonella
AAAAACACTTTTTAATTAGAAATATGTTTTATAAAATTTCTAAATATTTTTATACTAATCTATAAATTTTAGATACGAGTAAAATTGTTATTTCTTTAATTTATTTCCAGTTTAATACTGCCCATACTATGCATGCATGTATTCATCTAAAAAAACTGCAATGAAAAAAATAGTTTCGCGCATATTAAATATATGAATTTAACAAACGAATTTGATTTGGCCTTGATATTCACACATCCAGTGGGTGATAAAAGATCATTTTATTGTCGCCATCGTCGTCGTCAAGTTGATTTCTGCATAATGAAGCAGTCTTTGATTAAAATAAGAACACAAATTGTGTTGCAATAAGAAAAAAAACTTAAGTAATACATATGCACGTTTATTTTAATTTATATGACACTTTTTAACAAAGATTTGTGTGTACCATAAAAAATGGCAACATCTTTATGCATACAAAATTTGGCGGAATAGAATAAAAATGTTTGAAACTTTTTGGTTTGGTTTTTTCTAAGTTGGCAGCAGTGAAATAAACTCATCATGGCGTTTAAAGGTGACAGGACGTAGGTGTGTAACAATCCAACATTTATCTGATTTTAAATTTATAAAACTGGTCAGATAAATGTTACAATTAATACAAATTAGTGCGTTCGTATTAGTTTCGATACAAGTCAAGCCACCACGCCATAGGGTTTGGGGGAACATGACGCTTCACATTTTGCTAAGGAATTTACAGAGTTCTGTGAGCCTGAGCCGCACAGTGTTTTATTTTGGGAAAAAGGGAACAAGATCAATTATCCCGGGAGAATAGCCTTATTGCATAGAAGGATTACCTTTAAAATTACCTTTGAAAAAAGAAGGTTTTAAATTTTTTATTAAGTTCTAAACACATATTTTTGCTACTTTTGCGTCAAGGAATCTAAAACCGGGCGTCAGAAGTTAAAATTTTAATATTTTTTTCTTTTATTGACTTTAAATCAGCTAGAAATGAACTTTTGAAAACAAAAGTAAAAGCGGCAAGAATATGTGTTAAAAAACATTTTAAAAAGTTCATGGCCTACTGGTTACAAGACAAGAAAAGAAAAATCTTAAAGCCTTCTGTTATCTGTCGTAATTTTAAAGGTCAAGTTAATTGTTTTATCCAACAAGACTATTTTTCCTAAATTCTCCAGCACAAAAGCTTCAAAACACTGTTACATATATTTCGCTATCTCTTCTCGTCCTCGAGATGTTTGATTTTGGGCATTTTTTTTTCTAAAATAGGACACTAGGCGCCGCCTACGAACGACAGATGGTTTATGAGCAACTTTTTCTCAGTAAAAATATTCGTAAACTGAGCGCCGAGGGTCGTTCGTAATTATAAAAAAAAACTTGTAATAAACGTTGGTCGGACCGGGAATCGAACTTGCATTCTGCTGAGTAGATAAAATGAGATTTTTTAGTGGAAAAACATTACCGATTTTGTTTTGTATGGTGAGTGATGCACCCTAATGTATGTACTACCTGTTTTTGACGGTTTTTTCCAAATTTTGAAATCGTGATTTTTCGAATATCGAATAAACCGAAGTTTTGTTATTTTATATCTAGATTTTTTCTCTAGTTGGTATATTTCGCTGTAAATTAAATATATGTACATGTTTCTGTTTCTTTTTTTAAACTTGTTTTGAAATAAATTTTTAATTTGTTAAAAATACTGAAAATCAAAGAAGTTATTTAATTTAATAACGTTGAACAAATATTTCCATAAAAAATCAAATAAAAATAAGTACAAATTCACAAAGACGTCATTAGAAACAGCGGTTCGATGAAATAGATAGGAGACGCAGTGAAACGAAGAAAAAATGTCAAATTGTTTACGTCAATAACTATATTTTGGGATGCCCTTCATTGCATATAAATTAAAAACAAATTTTAATGATCGGTTTCACGAATTCTGACTCAGTTTTATTCAATTTTTGGCTTTCCTTTCTGACTAGCTGTACGTGATATGCAAGCATGAAAAATTAAGAACAAATAACCGGTTCAACCGGTTTTTTTCTAAATTAAAGATTTGAGGCCGATTATTTTTCAAATTGCCCACTTCGCATATACCGAAAATCGGTTTAAAAAGATTCGAATAATCGAACACCCCAATATAAACATGGTATGACATACGTATCAATATCTTCAGCGCAGGCAAGAAGAAAATATTTTCTTTTTTATGACTCTTCGAGGCGCCCCACAGTGGTCGCAATCCCAAAGCTAGGTGGACAAAAGTTGGAAAATGGGACTCTTTAATTTAATTAATTTTTGTATTTTCCCTCTAAATAGGTTTTAACCTCTAAAATAGTTTAATATGGCTGTATCAATGCGCTAAGCGACACAGACTCACGCATAGTTTATGTTGCCCTGAAAATTATAGCTTTACTTGAAAGCAGCTAGTGGCGTATAAAATTGTCATATCTTAACCATTCTTATATCAGTTTGATAACTTGATTTTCATGCTACAAGATGGTGTAAACTATTTTATTCTGTTTCCAATGACTATATTTAAAAATCGCCAAGAAAAGTTAGTGTTTGAAAATTTGGTTGTTGGTTTTTGTTAATACTTAGTTCTATTTTTTTTAGAATGTTCAACTTTTTCGGTGTGCTCGTCCTTAAGTTATTTGTTTTTGTTATTTATGGCCGAAATAGCTATCACTTCTAACATTTTCACAAATTATTCGTGCTTTTGCACAATAGTTTTTCATTAAAAACGGACTCAAGCTAAATAAAAAAATTTAAATTGTTATAAGGCCATAAATAACAAAAATAACAAAAACAAATTATTTTTTAAAACATACATATACATATATGTAAAGTTGTAAGGTTGACAATTGTATATCCGTAAGCAAATGAATAAATAGTAAAATTTAAGTGGATAAGTGGTTAGTTAAAGATACTTTACTAACACTTTAAATCCTTCCGCTCAATCTTCCTTATTGATATAATTTTTAACCAAATCAACTATTCAAACCACGATTTGTTTTCTGCTTTTTTAATGTGCCATATTGGATCCGCCGTTTTGAATTTTTTAAACTTGACTTCAGATTCGTAATAAGCGACTCCGTATCTAAGCCTTTGCATACCATGTTTTATTAAAACACATTAGGGGTATTCACAATCCGGTGCATACTGTCTAGCATGGTGCATAGATAACATAAATAGCATGATTGTTGTTGTTTCATGTGCTCAAACAACAACAAAATTAGCCAATAATACGATTTGTGCTATCTATGCACCATGCTGAACCGTAGGCACCGGATCGTGAATACTCCTATTGATTTCTTAAGTTTTGTGTTCACCATATTGCATCCGCCATTGTGAATTTTTCAAATCAGACTTCGGATTCGTACTCAGCGACCTCAAAAACATATAGAAACAAAGTGGTTTTAAATTGTCTCAAAGCGTTTTT
>NW_023458556.1:36763931-36770934 GCF_013731165.1 Rhagoletis pomonella
TTTTTGAGCAAATAGTTTTGTCCACCCAGACAACAGACGTTTTCAGTGCTGCAGTTTTTTCTGTTTCAAGTCACAGACAGTTACGAACTTGTATACTTGTCCCCGATGCAACTTATGATTGTTTAAAATATCGTCACCTGAGAAAACGAATGTCAAATATGCAAAATCACGATTGTGGGATTTTGATGCAGATTACTAAGTTGGACACGCTCTTTTGATTTCTGTTATCCATCTTTTATATCTCCCTTAGTTTTTGAGATATTTCGTGTGATTTTGTCGTAGGTTACATAATATAAATGATTGGGTATGCCTTTTGTTGTATGTGCTGCAAATGCGTCACATACGCCAAATTCCCATATAAACGTACTTTTTATTTTTAATCTTAAAACATTTGTCGTTTGTATCGCAAAACTTTGGCCTTACGACAATTCGATGGTCCTCTGCTGTAACGACACAATTTAAATTGGAAATTAAACTAAGTAACTAATTTTTTTGTATCTGTATCTTGCACTGATTCTCCAATGAAATGAAGGAAATGAACATGAACAAAAAAATGAATTTAAGTATTGTTTTTTGTTCTCATAAACAAGTAATTCAACAATTTTATAATGAGCTCGAGGCCATTTTTTAAATGAAAATTTTATTGTGGAAAAGCAACAATAATTTGAAAAAATGGTAGAAGTGATAGCTATTTCGGAAATCACCACATTTCCTCATCAGACTTCTTTCAGTAGGATTCGAACCGACGATCCCACTGACTCAGCCAGTTGCCTATGCACCGTGCTAAGACGCCTTGTAAATTATCGTTTGCTTATTTCCACTATTTCCATTTTTAAAATTTAAAATTTTCATTTAAAAAATGGCCTCGAGCTCATTATAAAATTGTTGAATATAATTGTTAAAAAGGCCAAAAAAATAACAAAAAACAAATAACATAAACAAGTAATTTTTCAGCAAAAAACCAAAACCGACTTCAATTCTCTCATAAAAATTTAAGATTATCATTAATTTCTTCATGATCTAATGATGGGATTAAATCCAAATTAGTATGGCACCACCTGTGAGGTAACACCTTTCCTTTAAAAAATAATTATAGAAATCGATTAACGTTGGCCAAAGTTATGCGGTAACATACATAAAAAAAAATATTCCGATGAATTGATAACCTTCTCCTTTTTGTGAAGTCGTTTAAAAAGAAAACGTATATTCGTAACAAATTTACAGCATAAAAGATGTACAGATTTTTTTATTAAATACATGTATATATTTTAGTTATATTTTTTCTAATAAGTAATCATTATTTAATAAATATATCTGGGGTCTTCATCAAATTATACTATCATCGTTAAAAAAGATAAATTTGGTGTGTAACATACGACATCCGTTTTCTAAAGCGACAATATATATAGTTTTCCGCAAAAATTATGCTTTCTTAGAGGTGTATTGACAGTTTTCGTTTCTTTATGCACCCAAAAACATATACGCACATATGTACATACATGTATACAGATGTATTTATAAATACTTATAATCATTGAATAGTCGGCACATATGTATGTATTTAAATTTGCTTGGCAAAAATCCTAAAATCCCATGCAGACAGACGCATGTGACACAGTTAATATTATGTGACGCAAAATCATTGCAAAAAATTTGTCACGAACAAAAACAACAAAAATTACATATATGTATGTAAATAAAAATTAGGGGGAAAACTATATAGAGTAAATTTAGTATAAATTTCATTGTCGCATAGACAACTAAATATGTAGATATTATGTAGCTGCACCTGCGAATAGCGCCTTTAAGTGCTGCCTATTTAGAAATACATACTGCTGTCTAACTATTCGCATTTAGCGCAAATTAATGTCAAAATTGCCGTTGTATATTTCTTCTTCTTTTCACCTTTTAAATAACGTTGAGGGTTTGTGCCAAAACTTTGCGTGTGTCTGGCACTTGGTTGCAACGTGATACTGCCGTGACTGTGATGATGGTTGGGGGTGCCACGCCATGGCATTGTCATTATGATTTTAATTTAAAGCGTTGTAGTAAGTGTGTATTTAATAGGAAAGTTTAAGTAATTTCTAAGTGAACTAAATTTGTGCGTTTGGCAGAAGTGGGTCGCCCTGCTTGCAAGCACTTAAGTGAAAGATGAAAAATCACAAAAAGATCAAAGTACGAGAGCTTGCAAGTTTCAAAATAGAAACACAATTTTCAAAATTGTCATGCCATTGTCACTGTTGACTGCTCGAGCTCCTATAGAAGCGTAACTAGGTTGATATACATATATGTACATATATGTAGTATTTACACATAAGAATTTATGTGTATGCCCAGCAAAAACTTGGGTTATATGGTAAGCACTTCGAGTTTTGTATCAATGGAGTCACGCATTACAATACGCCTCAAAACGAAATTTTACATTTACTCGTTTACCGTGCAGGGTACGAATTTTTACACTTTCTCACTTACCTAACTCCAATGGCAGACATAACGCATTGCCTTAAACTGGGCATGTCCTTGGAGGTAAGCGAGAAAGTGTAAAAATTCTTACCCACTGTATTACCTGTAATGTAAACGAATAAATGTAAAATTTTATCTTGAGCTGTATTGTAATGCGTTACTCCATCGATACAAAAAGTAAGCGCTTACCAAAGAAAAGGAAAACTTTTTGCTGGGTGTGAAATCACTTCCGTGCGTATTCTCGCTAAAATTCTTGTAATTGTATTGGTTTTCGAGACATTTGTCGCTGCCATTTATAGTTTCTAGCTGATGTTATGGCTGATCTTAATGCTACATGCTATGTAGTTGTTTTTAGTGTTGTTGAGTTTCTTGACTCTGTGACACACATTTTCACTGCTGCATTGCACTCTTCCTGTCGAGAAATTACGCAAAAACTATTAGTAGAAAGTGAATGTTCTTGTAAATATTCCTTTGTGGGAATGCATGTCAGTTTGAGTACATATCTACGCATAAGTGCATGTGTGTTTGTAAGATATTTTCATGTGTGCGTACTGTGTTGACTTTATGACACTTTTCGCTAATTGAGTGTTGAAAATATTATTTCATTTATTTGTTTTTCAAAAACTAAAAACTGCAAGGATATTTTTCTTGTAATAAATGAGAGCATGACGAAGAATGTTGCCTTACAATTCTAGGTTACATATGTATGTATATTCATACGTACTTATTTACATGCATATGTACGGGGATCGATATATACATATATACATTAGGGTGGTCCCAAATACATGTGAAAAAATAAACTCACCCCCTAGGATTGTTCTATACCGAAAAATATGCCCCTATTTTTTATAATGAAATCAAAAAATATTTAGGGTTCGCTTAAAGCGCTCAAATCCTTCCATCTATTTTATATGGGGAAAAACAAGTTCTCGTAGAAATGGTATACATATAGGTCTTGAAAATCAATATTTTTTTGATCGGAAAACTCTGTTTCTCTTCAGGAAATTCCCAATAATAAAACCCAATTATTAATTTAACCATTTTTTCATAGTGACTAGATTTTATAGATCCGCCAAAACCCCCAGAAAATGCCAGAGAAAGCATTGGGGGGATAAATAAAAAAATCTTTAGTATTAAAAAATTGTTAAATAAACAATTTGGTATTATTCTTAAGGGAACCAGGGTTTTCCGAACAAAAAATATTGATTTACAAGAATTTCATACCATTTCTACGAAAAGTTGTTTTTTTCCCATATAAAATATGTACATGGACAACTTTGAGCGCTTCGAGCGACCTCAAAATATTTTTTTGTTTTCAAAATAAAAAACAAGTGATTTTTAGCAAAAAAAAAACCGACTTCAATTCTCTTATAAAAAAAAAATCTGTATATATATCTCTTGATCCACTGATCGGATCTTAACCAGATTAGTATGGGACCACCTCTGAGACACTACCTTTCTGATGCAAAAAGAATGAGATTAACGAAAACTTTTTGGAATAATAAAATTAAAAAATTAAAAAAATGTTTAGTCCGAACACTGGTTACCTCTTAAATAGCTTCATGTAAACACGTTTTAGTATGAATCAAATTAGACATGATTCGAAGGAAGTTTTGGAAGGAGAGTTTTTCATGGTTTCAAAATCTGTTGGAAAATAGTTCAGGCCCGGGCCTGAAAATCAAGGGAATTGTAAATAATTTTTTTTTTAAATAAAAATCATTAATCGTTAATGCAAATAAATTATTTAAAATGAAATAAAAAGGTATAAAAAGTCATAGTCATTTGGTAATTCCACAGCAGGACTTTTTCGGTTAGCAACTTTGTACTTTGTAAGTTAAATAGACAAGGTGTTAATTTGGATAGATAATATCTAAATATAAACTCAATATCATGCAAACAATTTTGAATCCTAATTATTTGTTGAATTCGTCATGTCTCTGCAATAAGAGATCTCATCCTTACCAAAGAGGTTTTAAATTTTGATTAAACCAAGAACAGGAGATGTTAGTCTTTTTAGAGGGGAAAATCCTATATCGGTCTAGTTGAATTGAGTCGGCTTCGGAGTTGTATTTCAATCAGAAATGCAAAAGTATTTTGGCCAATGACTACGACTCGTAATATAAAAGAATTGAAAGCAATTACAGAGCATATATAAGTGCGTACATATGTACATACATACATACATACATAACCCAAACAGACGGCAATGGGTGGCGCACTTTTTGCCACTTTTCGAACTGGTGACGAATTTCTGAACTTTAGCACAAAAAAAAAGGAAACAAACAATACTTTATTTTAAGAAAAACTTTGAAACACCCAAAAAATAATAAACTTTCAAATACAATCCTTTTATTGGTTTTTAATTGGTATGCAATACACATTGCCCGGGAACGCCATCACAAATCTACAGACGTACACATTTAAATTTTGGACAACAATTTTTCGCAAGCAAAAAATACACATTTGTAGTTATGTACAAGACATTGTTCAAGTACGAGTTTTTGTTTGTATGTCCGTTTTTTAATACATATGTACTACATACATACATACAAGTACATTAGATTTCGCCCAACAGCTGGGGTCACATGAGGACTGCTGGGGAATATATGTACATACATACATAAGATGCACATATGTGCATATATACGGATTGAACGAGTGCTTTGGGAATTCAATTAAATCTGCCAAAAAATATTTTAAAGTAAATGAATCAAGCGGACAGTCGTTTGGTCGCGACAGACAAATTAGCAACAAAATGTTAAAAAAGCGTTTGACAGTAGGACAGTAGGAAAAGCGAAACAATCAAACTAAAACACATCAACAATCAGACAGAAACGAACAACTGCTGTACTGACAGAGGTTAATGAGCATTATTGCGTCGAAAAGTGCAATGTGTAGCGCGGGAGAACGATGGAGCAGTTGGCGATGAAATGGGAAGGGTTAACGCTTAGTGCAAAAATATATAAACATTGAGTTCGAAAAGTCAATCACAACGGTAATAAGGCGTAGTGAGTGACGCGTTCCAGGCGCAAAGTACTTAATAAGTACTCCGCGAGCATTGAGATGTCAATGGACTTTGCCTTAGCCATACGAATTGAGATCAAGTTATCTGCGCTAGAAATAATGAGATGAGCCCTCTTAAGGAAATTTTGGAAAGAAAAATTAAAAAAATGAATTTGAAGACTCGCTGATCTTAAATTCTAGTTATATCACATTTAAACCTTTTCAGTAGACAACTGGTAAATCAACTGTAATTTTCCCTAAAAATAAAAAAAAAACTTAAGATTTCACAAATAATGTTTAAGAAAGCTATCAACAACGGTTAAAAGTTTCAATTTAAAACATATCACTAGAAAACTAGTGAACCCGCATGGCATTAGTACGCTCAAAATTGAACTTAAACAACTTAAAAAATTTTCCAAATGTTAGTAAAAGTTATAAGAGATCCGAGTGCCATATTTCATCAAAACCGTGCAGCCGTTTCTGAGTGAAGAGCAGTCTCGCATAGTGCATGTTTTTATTTCCATCGATTTTCAAATCACCCTATAGCGGTGAAACAAGATCTTAGTTGAACAAATAAAACTTTATCATAGATCTACAGGCTAAGGCCTCTAATTTGACCTCTCATTTTTGAAATTCTTTTTCAAAAGTATTCACAAAACAAAATCTTCTTAGTCTCTTTCATCTGACATTGTGATACACATGTTCGAACAAATTGCAACCCTCCTAAATAAAGGTCAGGAATAAATCCCTTTCAAACCCATTTCGATTTATACCCAACTTTTAATAATTTATCCACCTTACTGAATAATTTGAATGTAACTTTTTAAACACGTGACAACTCTTTTCAAACATCGAAATGTTCAAACTAAAGATTTCTTAACATTCTTTCGTTTGACGGTATTTTTGTATTTTATATACCTTTTTAATTAGTTAATTGAAACAGGTGGCAGCCCTCTTCAAAAGTATTTTCAAGCTTAATCATTGTTAATTTAACATTTTAATTAAGTGATGAATTAAGTGGAATTTTAATTTTCAAACATGTGGCAACGCGCTAAATACAGGTCAGACATAAAAAATGTTTAAAAAATCGATTGATACCCATATTTTAATAACTCATTTAACTTATAAAATAATTTGAATTTAACTTTTTAAACAGGTGGTAACCCTTTTCAAAAACGTCAAAAATATTCTTAGCGTTCAAACTAAAGATTTCTTAAGACTCCTTCGTTTGACATCCATATTTTGATATTTCGTATAACTTGTGAATAAGTAAACTAAATTCGGCATTTCAAACAGGTGGCAACCCTCCTCAAAATATTTTAAAACTACTACTTTCTGAAACACTTTTCGTGTGTCACCCATATGGTGATAAATATTACTCTTACCTAATATGATTTTTCAACAGGTGGCAACCCTCCTATAGTTCAGCTAAAAAACAAAGCTTTTCAAAACCATTTCGATTGAATATAATTTTTTAAAAGGTGGCAACTCTTTTCACAAAGGTAAAACCTTATTGCACATCTTCAGTCCAAGG
>NW_023458556.1:36773934-36779418 GCF_013731165.1 Rhagoletis pomonella
TTTAAGCAAATGCCAGCCACAAGCGAGGGTTATTTCATATACATACATACATATATCTTTGTTCATTTAAATACAAATATACTTACGTATGTATGTACATACATATGTATATAAACTCTTTTTGATAAAGACCCATGAAATATCGTATAAATTGATTTTTTTAAATAAAAAATTATGACAGCTAAATTACGAAAACTGCGCACAATCAGTCGAATTTATTAACATATGCATTTCAGGTACTCTTAAAAATTATTTAATTTAGACATGTGTACATACATATAAATTTGTACATACATACATATGTAAATATGTACACATGTAGATGTATACATAAGTAAGACAACAATAACCACACATAATTTCATAATGAATATTTTTTTGTTGCCAAACTTCAATTTAATTTGATAAGTAAATACTGCATACAAACATACATATGTACATACCAACTTATTCCAGAGTGCATAATTTTGAATACATAAAAATTAGTACGCAGTTAGAAATGCTGATTCTTCAAATTATGCTTCCCTGTGTGAGTCAAAGGGGCGGTAATTGCTTGCCAAATTATATCGAGCGGCGTTATGGCCTTTGTTGATTGCGGTTACTTTTTAAAAACCCCGTCTGTCGCGCGGGCAGTCAATTCACACGACTCGGTTTGTCGCTTCTACGAAATGCACATGCATACAAACATGTGAGCATAATAGGTATGTATGTACGTTAGGCTGGAGCGATTTCGCCCCCAATAAATTGTCATTTTGAATTCTGAATGTGCTGACGTTGGAAAAAACACGAGTTTTTTATTTTTCTTTGTATCGAGGTTTTGATATTCTATAAATATAACGAAACTATAGCTGCAAAAAAGCATTTCAACTTCGTTATATCCAAGTGCCACTGTACTAATATCTGCCGCAACTTATGTACATACATATACATAAGAAAGTGGGTATCTTCCTGCGTAAAGCCCTGTATGCAGCTCTCAAGAAAACGGTCAAGAAAAAATTGCCATTATTTCGTGTGTGTGTCCAAGGAATTTTGACATTTTTGATACTTCACAGCCGGTTGCCTCACTCTTTCCTCAAGAAATAATGGAACGGGCATAACTATATTTCTGTTGCAAACCTGGGTTGCCTTGTGCTCTTTTTTCACAAAAAACTTTAGAAAACCGTAGTAGAAAGCGTAGTAAATTTCTTAAGAACTGCGTACTGCCTTAAGGAAATTTGACTCAAGAAAATTTCTTAGCTATTTCTTGTACGTCATTTTATATGGAGTTTTTGCTTTTCTTGCGAGCTGCATACAGGCCTTAAAGCTTTTAGTCTATATTGTTACCTGAAATCCAAAAAGCCGTTACTTTTAACAAATTCAAAACACACTTTTTGATTGATATAATGCATTTCGTCAAATTAAAAAAAAATATTAGTAACGACTTTCTACGGGTTTTGTTATTAGCTTGGAGTTTACAGAGTATCACCTTTCATCGCACGGCACAACAAGGTTCTTATAAAGTCATTGCAAATTTATGGAATCGTATAAATATTCTGAACTCTGAAAGCCGATGAAAATCTTTGTACTATTGAACTTCGTATAAAAAGATAAGTACTACTGATGAGTTTGAGAAATGCTCATTAAAGTTCATAAGTTTATATACTACGATTCAAGCAACAATCACTTCCTGTGCCCTTTAATACTTCTGGTGCCGTTTTTCTCAGAGAAAAAGTCAAAACGTGTTAACGGGTATGCCTAGAACCCAATATCTTTCGATAATTTAAAATTTGGACTTTAAGGCAATTTCAGATTTGAGTGTTCGCGGTAACGTAAAATCTTATTTCATAGACACAATTCGCCCCGGCCTAAAGTGTATACTTAAGTACATATGCACTAGAGATGGGCGCGGGATAGCGGGACCCGCGGGACCCATGGTACTGATTTAAAATTGGCCGGGATGGGCGGTATCTGTAAAAATATGGAAGGCGGGACGGGACCAAAATCCTTTCCCCACACTCCCGCTAAAACCACAACCCCCGCAAATTAACAAAGTCTTCCTAAAAAACGATGTTTGAAATATGCACTTTTAGTGTTTTATTGAGAAGAAAACGAACAGCAAAGCAAAACAAAATAATCGGAGGATGCCAGATCTTTCATTATTCAGCCCTATTATGCATTTCGATTACGTTCCCGCATTCCGCTCCGCAATAATCGTAATTTAATATTCTGAGTTACGATCGAGTCGAAAGAAGAAGATGAAGAGCGCAAACATCTTTGAAATCAGCTGGTTGCCTAGGAATTTGTGTCATCGAAACAAAGCAAAAGAAGTTAAAGTTTGTAAATTTTTAAAATACATAACCAAATATTTCTAACATCATTGTAATTTAAAAATAAAATTTCGTTTTTTCTTAATTTAAGTGGAAACATAATTTTAAGAATGAAATCCATAGCCGCGGCGTTATTGCTTGAAGAGGAGAACGAGTCCTAGATTGCTGATGCAGAAGTTGAATGGAGGAGATTTAGGGACATGTTTGATCCTTTTCAGATGAGTGAAGAATCATAAGAAATTCATCTTGACCTACATTACTCGCCGCTCAAAGCCAGTGAAATTACATATAAACATTGTTTGAACACTTCACAACATTTGCATTTAAAACAGAGTGGAGGATTTGATGCAAATGAATTCGATTTTGAAAGCCGTCAGGAGCAGGGGAAGAACAAAGCTTATCCTTCCATAGCAAATCGAATTCGAGACAACATATGCACCACTTTTAAAAAGTTTATGTATGTATGTATGTATGTACATATATCATTAATTTTATATAAAAATAATAAATTGTATTCAGTGCATTTCACAGTCTTATATGGGTGTTTCCATGCAGTCGCACGCGACATTCGCACGCTTATGGAGTAACATAATAATAATAATAGATTGGCGCTTACACATATGTTAGTATTTGGCCGAGCTTCTCCTCCGATTTGTGGCGTGCGCCTTGATGTTGTCACACAAAGCGGAGGGACCTACAGTTTTACGCCGACTCCGAACGGCGATTGTATTTTTATGAGAAGCTGTTTTTCATGGCAGAAATACACTCGGAGGTTTGCCATTGCCTGCCGAGGGACGACCGCTGTTAAGAAAAAACCTTTTTTCTATATTTTTTGCGATGTTGCTTTGGCCAGGGCTTGAACCCAGGCGTTGCGGAGTGAAAGCTCGCACTGCTTACCACTACACCACAGCGGCCGACATGGAGTAAACTCTCAAAAATAGAAGTTACTGAAAAGCAAGATTACGGTTATGTTGCAACCCAAGGGTACTATGTTTGAGAAAGATATAAGCAGCTCGAAACTTTGGTGTGGAAAATATCCGTTCAAAACAAGGTGATAACGTACGCGACAAAAACGGAAGTGGTTTTAAGGCACATATACATATGTATATGGGTATTTCCATACGTCGCATACGTGACAGTCGTACGTTTTAATGTGATACAAACAAGGAATACCATTTGTTTTCTTAAACTTTTTTGGGCCATTGTATAGCACAAATTTAGCTCTATATTTAACCGAAACATGAAATATGAAAACAATCGAACTGCTTGGTCCTGAAATATAAGCATTTAAAGAGAGAAATGGAAGTAGATTTTTTCTTTTCTTACAAAATCGCAAAACTCTGCGAATTTTGGATGGCTATTTTCACGAAACTTATTTTAATATAATTTGGAGCAATTCTAGTTGTTTTTAGAGTTTTTTGAATTAATGCAACTTGTTTAAATTTTCTTTTACAACCCCAAGTGTGAAACGTCGTTATATTTTTGTTAATATTGCTTTTAAATGAATTTTTAACGCAAATAAAACATGTATTTTATGTAGAATATACTTTATATTTTGACTTCACCGCCAATTCAGGGTGAATTTGTTGGAAATCTATGACTTATTATGTTTCAACTATATACGCCAAATTCGAACCAAATCGGACCATAAATACGTTTTTTCGAAATATCTCAACCTTGGCGCCACCTAGGAAGACCATTGCTTAAGCAAACATGATTTTACTTACATAGCCAGTATATATTTTAAAAAGCAGACAAATCGGCCCGTAAATACGTTAGATATAAGATTTTTATTTTTTTTGTCGTGGTGGACCTTCCGATGGAAACACCCATATGCGAAAGTCTGCGAATCATGGGAGTTTTTCTTTTCTTTAAAAATTCCTAAACTAAGCTAAATAATGTACCTTTACAATCCTTCCATTTTTTAATAGAAATTATCTCTGGTTAGTTTTTATTAAAAAACATCATAATAACGTATGCGACATAACGTACGCGACAGATTTTCCCCCCATACAATATTTTTACTAGTAGCACATACTAAATTAAATTTTTAATTTAATTTTTTCAGTTCTTCTCTCCACCGTTTCGCGTTTTCAAAACCTTTTTCCGCCATCTGAATACGAAATTTAAAGTTATAAAGCCGTTTGAATTGATTTGCTTGCATTTTCGGTTTACATTTTCATGGAAAGACCCATATATAGATAATGAAAACAAAAACGCCTTGAGTCATTTTTCGTATTGCCCGTATTGCCGCTCACGAAAACACAGAAATCGAGAAAACTCATTTATGATGACTTTTACAATCATGCACAGTATATTTGACTTAATTTCTTAATAAAATTTTATTATAAACAAAAAATAAAATAACAATCGAAACGTTCTCCGTGAATAAATTTGAAACTTAGAAACACGGAACTACGATCGAAATGTAGAATAGGTATAATCGTAAATTTCGAAGATTGATCGAAAGGAAACGGAACGCAGAATACCAAAGTTGACAAACGGAGAAAATTTCGATTCGAGTCGAAATGCAGAATAGGGCTGATTATTTGTATTATTTAAAATTAATTTTAAACACATGAACATTTTTGTGAACCTTCGAACGGTTTGTAAACCACGCCACACACGTTGAAATCTAAACCGATCGTTTCAATTTGTTTTCCGTTTGTAGCCTGCTTTAGAGATAGATATCGGGACCCACGGGACCCGCGGTACAATTCTGGAAAACGTCGGGATGGGCGGGTTCGGGACTTAAAAATCGAATTTCGGGATGGGCGGAATCGGGATTAAATATTTAGTCCCGTGCCCATCTCTAATATGCACCTATGTACATATGTTCATATGCAAGTATGTACTCTTATTTCTTTTTTTTCGATAAACCATTGTTTTTTATGCTTGTGCAGCGTTATTCAAATGTACATATTTGATTTATTAGTTTGACGGCCTTTCAAGGTTAGCGAAAATTTTGTGATGTGAGCGATGAAACGTGACTTTATACCCTATATAAAAATAAAATGGATAACGCTTTAGTTTCAAAAAGTGCAAAATAATATTTCATAATAGTTTTCAAATTATTTATTTATTTTTGCCCCCCCCCCCCCCCACCCCTCCCCCCCCCCCCTTTTTTACCGCCCCCCTCCCCACCTTTCACACTGCTCTCGTCTTTCCCCCGTTTCTC
>NW_023458556.1:36779518-36805963 GCF_013731165.1 Rhagoletis pomonella
AAAAAAGTTTTTTTAAAAAAAAAAAAAAAAAAAAAAAAATTTTTATTTTTTTTTTTATTTTTTTTTTTTTTTTTCCCCCCCCCCCCCCCCCCCCTGATGAGACTTACATTTTTGACCAGCACGTCTAAGTTTTGATATATCTGCACTCATTGGTTACGGGGTCATGACGTGTTTTTGTACATACATACATACATAGATTACAAAATTTTAAGGAATAGGGGCTTTGATGTTTACAGAAAAAAGGTTTCTTTAAAAAGGTAAATATTTCATAGGTGCCCTACGACGTACTACCCATCCATCATTTTTAAAGATTCACTCGTCATGACAGCTTAACCTTTGTGTGCAAATAAAACTAATCTCAGATTTGATGGACTTTGACTTTGCTAAGCGAAGATGGTCAGCATAACGCGCTCAAAAATATGTCAGGATTATTATGTTTCAGAAAAAAAAAATCTAAATTTGTGGGCCTGTGGAAGTAAAGATTAGACTCCTCATATACAGGTTTTTCAGTCGTTTCTGTAAACTAAAAATTACTTTGTGTGTGGTATTTGCTTAGTTCTAATCGAAAAATGTGATGCATTAGTGCAAAAAAAAAGTTGTATAGTATTTTATTTGCATCAAAAGAACCCCTCCTGCATGTCGGCCTCCTGGTCGTCAAAACACCAGTAATAAAAGCAATATTGCAGAACGTCACTGTAGTTCAAGGTTAATTGCATTAGTTTGCACATTTTTCTATATATGCTGTAACTTTTGAGTAAACAAGTGTGCAATACTAAGACAAAAGGAAGTGCTTTTATGAGTATAACTTTTAAAAGATTCAAATTTCTAAGTGGTAAAAGACTAAAAGACTACATACTTACTCACATATTTGGCAATTTTGTTTTGAACATTCATTTGTTATTCGTTTACATTTGTGCACTTTGGGATACGCAGTGAATTGTTGGAATTTCGAAATTTGAGTAGGCTTTAATACTAGGGTAATTAAATAAGTATTTAAACTAGTAAGAAAAAAGCGAATCTATAAAAATTGTCTTACTGATTTTCAAAATATTCTTTAGCATGATTTCTGTACTTAGCATGGACCGAAAACGCGTTCCGGTTTTGGTTTAGTTCTGCGTGAGAACAAAATATAATGTCACGTTCCTACAAAATAACTAAACGGCATTGAAAGTCTTGAGAGCAGTTTGAACAGGAACGAAATGGGAACAAACGGGACGGGAACGTTTCCGTAAAGAACCAAATGTGAACATAACTCTCGGAAACGTTCTCAAGAAGAACAGAATGCAAAAGAAACGTTCGGGAACGTTTTCAAGGAGAACTAAATGAGGACAAAAATAACCAAGAACGTTAAATGAGACTAAAATAAAAATAAAAGTCTGGGGAACGTTCTGCTAGAGAACAAAACGAGAAGAAAAGTTTTGAGAACTTAACGTTAAGAACGAGAGGGGCATCTGCGTGTTTGGATGAAAAATCTTTTCAGTGATAACCATGATTGCTAATTCTAAGCCAGAGGAAAGCTGGACCACATCAACTTTCAAATCGTTTATCTTTAGGGTGCACTGTCCATTTATGGAGCAATTTTTCATTTTCTGTGCAAGAAAAGTTCGCCCCTTAAGTCTTTCGTTGAGAAAATCTTCACTGTGAAAAAATCTTTCAATAAACAGAACGACAGGGTGCATGGTGAAATTATAAACTGCAGAAGTAATAAATCAGATTTCTCGCTTTATTTTCTTGATTTTCTTGACATTCGGCTATATTATAAATTTTTTTTTGGGCAAATTTTCAAATATGATAGTGTCAAATCTATCTTCTCGCTCTTATTACTTCACCTGGTATAATTTCACCATGGATAGAGTGTGTGTTCTGTCATCACGACAAGCTTTCGAACATGTTGAAAATTCAATGCTGTTGAGATGGCTTCAACAGACTCCGTTCCAGCTCATAAGGCAAAATCGACGCAAAATAGACTTTCAACCTTAATTTTCAAAAATGATTGGGCATCTGGTAACGGGACCTCAATCGATTGGAACATAAATTATAATCCATTCTGTAGGCCATATTTTGCATTAATCGACATTCAAGTGTTGAGTGGAAAGAAATCACCTGAACGAGGTGCCACCCACTTCTGAGGCACAGGTTATATTGCTCTCACACACACACACACAGCAACAGAGCCGTATTAGTTTCGCTGGATTTTCAAATTCGGCCATCACGAAAAAAATGACAATGCCAAAAAAACAAAAAAATATTTTCATCTATAACTTTTTAAATAGCCTAACTAACGAGATGGGAGTTTCGTTTCACATGCACATGGAATAGTAATTGGAGAAAACGATAGCATATATAACTCAATTCTTTCTTAAGCCGACTTAGGCGGTTATTGCTTATGACCCCAGGTATACAACTTCCTTTAGACTGCTTTAGAATGGTAATATATGACGAAAACTGTGAAAAGACGACAGCTATGTTCGGCCAAAACAAAAAATTTTTTTCGAAATTGCCTTGCAAAAATAATTCAGACTGAGGTATGTACGTGAACTTTTTATTTTGCTGGATTTAATGTACATAGTATGTATTTTATATTTGTATGTATTAAATCGCGCCCAAGAGCTTTCCTAAGCTTTCCACTTGTTGATTTTTTTTCTATTTAATGAATACATTTTATTAAATTATTACATTCTTGCTGAGAAACATGATTGCTATGTGCATATGTAGGTACCAGGGATGTTTCGAATGTCATATTTTTTACATTCGCGAATGCGAATTTTCGGAATGCGAATGCGAATGTTAGGAATAACATTAAAAAAGCTGTAATCAACTTAAGTCATCATTTTTATTACTTAAAATTATTTTTAATTATTAGAACATTAAACGAGTGCTTAACCTATATAGTGTTTTAATCTAGTAGTCAAAGTTCAAAAGGGGCATATAAAGTAATTTTGCTGCCTTTTCTCCCATGAGGTGATTTCTTATTAAAGGCTAGTATATAAAGCCGGCTGCCTTAGAAGCACATATTTTAATGTCTCCAAATTCCACATCCGAGCCTTCGCTTTCGCTGGAGGGATCTAAAATTATTTCTAGGTGGCTTATAAGACTTTTAGCAGTACTTGTTGCTTGATATATTACTTAACCGTTTAGCGCCTGAAGCTAAAATACGGTTATTGTCCGCACCCTGCTTAGACAGACTTAAAGTCGTTTTAACAATATTAGGTCGACTCTCTGCCCATGTGCACATTCGAATTTGCAAAACATTCGTATCATTTTATGAGAATCTGTAAAATTATTGCGAATCATTCGCATAACGAATGCGAATTCAAATATTCGCAACATCCCTGGTAGGTACTTACGTAGTAAATGTTAACACGGAAGCATACACGGGAGCGGATTCAATAGCCGAATGATTTTTAAGCTGGTGGAATAACCTCAAAATTCCTTTACTATGATCTTTTGTCAAATGCATAAAACTTGGGAGTTAGTAGGCGTTACTTAAGTAATGAATTAGTTACTTCTCAAGTTCAAGTTCAATGAGTGTTATTGTTAGTAAGAAAGTTAATCATGACAAAACGCTCTAATCAAGAGAAAGGTAGTGTGAAATTACCAAAAAAAATTATTGGGTTGGAATCGGAAATTGCTCCACCACAGTAAAAGAATAGATTCTTTAGAATTCGAAGCATGTACTTCAAAGAAATTAATGCTAAGAAAAATAAAGAAACCCGGAGACCATACTTATGTAGGAAAAGGTTTGCTTGGTTTCGAAAAATATGAAAAAAAAAATTTAAAAAAAAAAATGTTCGGCCTTTATCTAATCACGCCGCACCACTACAGTAAAACACTTTGATTCACCTGTGGCATTCACATAAAGTTAGTCGCTTAAAGCATAGACAGACGGCAACATTGATACGTATTAACGACGCATTTGATCGGATCAAAATTGTACCCCACCGCGTGGCCGCCAAACTCGTTTACTTTGTTTGTTTGCTTGTTTTCTAGGAGAATACGGAGAATACATATGCCAAACTAGCCTGGATATCAACCTTCACGGCGGTTGCGCATTCACCCTACAAAATCAAGTACATAAGTTCTTATTCAATTTAAATTGGATTTTCGTTGGAATTCTGAATACAACATCCGACGAGGTAGATGTCCAGGCTAGATTGACAAGTTCTCTCTAATCTGCGTTTTGGTGAGTGAAAGTTTAATTCGGATCAACTGCAGTTAATTCCCGAGTTAACTGCGAATTAAAGCATAAACAGACGGCAGCGTTGATCCGGATCAACTCGGGAATTAACTGCAGTTGATCCGGATTAAGTCCAAGTTAATCGGGATCAACGCTGCCGTCTGTTTAAGCTTTTTACGAGTTGAACCGGATCAAACCTGTTGTCTGTCTAGGCTTTTATATGTGAGCACAAATTCACTCTCGCACTTGCATACATAAGAAAAACATTTGAATGAGCATGCTGATTACTTTTAACTTACGACTATTTCCAGACTACTGACAACTTCTTCTTCTAGTTGGCGTGTCAAAAGTTATTGCTTCAATGCATCGCAATCCCTGATCCGCAAATGAGAAACAAATCAAATATGCTAACTTAAAGCAGTTGTAAAAGAAATTATACATACATACAAATGTGCATACGTCCTCGCACATTGGCGGTAGCTACATACTTGCACACGCACGTACATACATACATATGTATATTCATACGTTTGGACTAATGTAATTAATGTGTTAAGGTACTTATGGATTTTTACAATACCATAATGCATAGAAGAAGGAAATTTAATTATTTTTAAATTTAATAAAGGGAGAGGGCAGAAAGAAAAAAAAACAACAACGAAAAACCGGTGCTTGGCAGCTCTTTAAACGCCCAAATCATAATTAATCAGTTAGCCCTTAATGCACATACATAAGTATGTATGTAGATGGGTATAAACAGCTCGCGCCACTACAATCAAGCAGTACTATCGTTAAAAAATATGTTGACCTGTTGTTAGTTAACACATATGTATGTTCATTGTACGTACATATATGCAACACACACTTTATGTATGTATGCCTAGGGGAGTTCAAAAATTCTCCATTCGTAATACTAGATGCCAATATCTAAGGTGAAGACCATGAGCGGCGCCGAATTCTGTTAGTCAATGCTGATAACCTTTAAACTAACTGAAGAATGGTGTGCGAAAAATGGCTGGTCAATAAACCCATTGACGTTTATCATCGTCTCGTTCAACAAAAGAAGGTCAATCAGACCGTGAGCGGTGCCGAATTTTTTGAAGGTCGATCTGCGCCCTCATCAATTTGCGTAGAAGGACCAATAGGGGTGAAATAACTTTTATGTAATCTTTGCTGTGGCCTGGCAGTGCTTTTAGGAAGGCGGGAGAAGCTAACGTTGCCATTCAATGAGCTACATATGTCAAGGGGGGAAGCAAATCCAGGGCGTTCATAACACCATCTCGTGAACACTGAGAACTAAGGTGCCGTCTTGATAAGATGCGACTCTCTGAAGAGACGAACTCCTTGGTGAGGTTAGGCTCGCTAAGTGGCTGCTACCGGACAAGAGGCTCACAGAAGCACTTTTAAAGTATAAACAGAATCAAATCGAGCGATGCCATCGCCGCAACATTTCGCCTAGTTAAAAAGAACCAAAACGAAACGGGTATCAGTTGAATGACAAATAAAAACCATAAAAATACAAAAGCGCTAAAATGAATCCGAAAATTTTCCCATTATGCCTATTCCTGATAACTATCTGCTAGAAAAGTGAAGAAACAAAGATAAAGGGTGTTTTTTTAGACGTGTGGTTTTTAATGAGGCAATACTTTTTTCGGAGTTGGTCTTATTGACAGCTGTTACTTGATTTATACTCAGTTTGGTTTGCCATTTCATAACGGACAGACTTACTCCGGAACAACGTTTGCAAATCGTGCAAATTTGTTACCAAAATAATGGTTCAGTTCGCGCGACGCATCGTGCGCTGCGTACAATATTCGGTCGACATAATCGCCCGGCAGAGTCGGTAATTCGAGCATCCATGGATCGGTTTCGCACCACATTTACTCTAGTAGATAATGCGCATCCTTAGGGATGCCGTACAGTGCGTATGGAAGGCGCCATCCAATTTATGGAAGATTTTGCGGATGGATCTTGGTTTGCGGGCTTACAATCTCCAACTCGTGCACGAATTGAAGCCGAACGACCATCAAGCGCGTCGCACGTTCGCTGAATGGGCCCAAAAAACGAGAAGGCCACCGATCCCGATTTTCACAAGAAAATTGTGTTCAGCGATGAAGCTCACTTTTGGTTGAATGGGTACGTTAACGAAACAAAATTGTCTCATTTGGAGTAATGATAATCCACAAACCATTGTTGAGACGCCGTTACATCCTCAAAAAGTCACTGTTTGGTGTGCTCTATAGGCAGAGGGAATCATTGGTCCCTATTTCTTCAAAAATGAAGCCGGCCATAATGTTACAGTCAATGGGGAACGCTATACCGCCATGCTTAATGACTTTTCGTGATTGAATCGGAGGATGTTGATGTGGACAACCTTTGGTTCCAACAAGACGGCGCTACATGCTATACAGCCAACGAAACAATCAATTTATTTAAGGAAACTTTTGGTGAGCGCATTATCTCGCGTCGTGGTCCTTCGTCCGACGAAGTTCGCTGCAAAAATTAAGACACACTGCAGAACGAAGTTCGTCTGACGAGATTCGACGAGAATAGATTTATTTTAAATTTTGCCGCTGCCGCCCGTTGTGAGTGATAGAATAGCTTTGATTCTTCATTTTTGTAGCAGATAATTATAATCATCACGCATCGGCGGAATGGGAAAATTTGCGGATTAATTTTTTTGCTTTTGTATTTTTATATTTTTTATTTGTCATTCAATTGATGCGTACCTCGTTTCGATTCTCTAGACGACATGTTGCATCGCTCCGTCCGACGAAATTCGCTCAGCGAATTGGTTGTGTTCCTACTTTAAATCTATTCTCGACGAATTTCGTCAGACGAACTTCGATGTCGTTTTGGTTGTGTGCAATCTCATAGTTATACTGCAGAGCTCTGAAGAAGCGGAGGCTATGCGCCACAGGGCGGCCTTCATTTTTGCGGTTAGCTCGGACTAAAAAACCTATATTGGCTAGAGAATATAATGGCCCTATATGGCGACTGATGTCTAGTTGCCGGTCTAGTAGCCATGGCTACCATTATCGTACTTTGTATTATGTATAACGGCTGATATCAGTAGACATAAAAGCGCAGACAACATCCCAATTAGCTTTTTTGACATGTAAATTTCCAAGTAATTGCCCCTCAGTACGGGTGAGCAACTAAAGGACTGATGAATCGGTATCTACCAAGTAAACTCCGTCGATTACTGATCGAGTACTTGCCGGGTATTTCAGCGACTACTTTTACAGTGCAATGTCCTAGGCTCTATCTGCACTACCAGGAGTTACTATGGTAGTTACTTGCATGATTTATCGGCGTCCCCTTTCGTAATTTTTCGCAATTCTGACTGCGACTGGTTCAACTCTGTACTACTATACGCACTACCAGGGGTTAATAGAGCAGCTACTTCCCTAGGAGTCGGTACAGTAGCGGTAAATTGCTTGGAAGAGTTTCAAGGACCTTTATATGTATGTCCGAATCTGAGGTCTCTCCAGGGCTGGATCGCATTTAACGTGGAAGTATTGCAACTAGTTAGTTAGGAATTTTTCAGAAAGATCTACCGGTGGAAAGTGTAAAACTAATTCCAGCGCTTTGGTAGGACTCGAAGGAAGGATTTCCGTGAGAGTCATGGACGCCGTCCGCTACACCCGTTCCATTTTGGCTTTGGATAAAAGCTTGGCTAGCGCGGCAACCAGACGGTGCCACTGTGGAAGAGGATGAGTCATAACACAGCTGTGTCCATTCAGTATATGATGTGTGGTTTTATTTAGTCCCCATTGTTCACCCATCTGTAGACGTCTTGAGGGCGTATAGGGCGGCATTGACCCTTTTTTGCAAAGTTTCGATTCCACTCGAGTTTCCTGTGCTCGAACGAGTTTGCGTTCTTGCTTCGTATGTATTTCCTTATACATACTATCTAGTGTTCTAGTTGCCAGTCGGTTGCAACAAAATGAACCTACTACATATAAACAGAGGTTTCAGGGAAACGATTAGAGAGCGATTTACATTTAAATGTTCAATTTCTTAAAACCCAAACAACTTTTGATCTCCCCTCGCAAAATACATACGCACAAAAAGCTGAATCTTCGATTGCAACGCAGGCATTGGCCATGCGTTGACCGTCTGCCTATCGTTGCGCTTAAACTTTAAAGTGACTGCCTGACTGAATGGTTGCCCGTTTGCTACTTGGATGGCCGACGGTATATTTGAACTCTAAAATGCTTCGCATACATAAAATTGAGCATTAAAGTGTTTATGTAATTTAATCACGCTTCCATTTTTTAACTAATTACCACATACTTGACGTTTGGAAAAAAATACGAGTATAAAATGATCACAATTCCGCAAATACTTGTGGTGAAATAATTAAGAAAAAAAATAATTGCTGATGCAGGGGTGTTGAAATTTACGAGTTGGCTTTTAAAGTGATATTTTTTCCTCAACAAAAGCAAGTGCATATTAATGAATAAAGTCGCCATGGTGTCCCTTAAAAAAACAAAAACGGCTTTGTATATGAAACTGCTGGTATGGCACGAGAAAGAATATAGCCAGCGGAAAAAAAAAAATTTATTTGTATGAATGCGGCGAACGGATAAGCAAAAGTTGTTCTTAATTATTAAGTATACATCACTTTCGTGTGCCTTAGAGCGAGAACTATTAATGCATATGAATGCCTAATGTGTGCTTATATAAATAGCTAATGGATTAGAATTTATTGCAGCAAGAACGCCATAACCCCAAAAAAAATATTATATTTTAGGTGAATACGCAGAAATGGATATCAAGCCTTCCCTAATGTTGTGCAAAAAAACTTGTAACGAAGTCTGTCAATTGCGCCTCAAAGATATACATAGGTTTTTTTTCTTACGAAATTACTGATTTTTAATTCTTTCGGCAATAATTGTAAGCAAACAATCAATCACTCCTTGGTCAAAGTAAAAAACCAAGGTAAAGTTTGAGTTCAGCTTGATTCTATGTTTAGATTGAATCATTACAATAACATCCAGCTACTAGTTGTGGGTACCCACCAGGCCACAAGTGAACACAGCGAAACGTGGTTGCGGACGGCATGGTCCTGAACAGTATTTGCTTGCAATAGGCCCAAACACAATTAGGGTAGAGCTTAAGAAAGAAACAAAAAGAAGAAGGGAATAACAATGGCAAGGTGTATAGTGATTATTTTTAATATGTTAATGTGTGTGTTTTCTTTTTGTTTTTTTTTCAGACAATTTGTATCACAGGCATTGGCAAACTTAGCTACATGAAGCGATACTCAGTTGAACAACGCGTAAAACGTTTACGAAACGTTTTGTGAAAATAGTCGCTCTGCAAGAAGTGCATCTCGAGCATTGCGCGATTTTTTCGCTCAACATAACCGGTCATATGAGACAACAAGCAGCCGTTTAGTACAGATGTGTAAAGAAACTTGGTCGGTGAAAAATGTGGCAACGCCAGTGCGTCTTCGTAAAGGTCGTTCAATTATGTAAATTCAATGAAAACTTTTCACCGTTCAGCGGTTTTTATTAAAAGACCTACTGTGTCAACGAGTCAGTGTTTGGTGTAGTTTTTGGACTGACCGAGGCATCGGGCCGTACATCTTCGAAAATTCAGGACGAGTAGATAAGGATAGAGCCAAGAGCCTGTGCGAGCAAATCCAAATTTTGGCAGCAAATGTCAGTTACGCGGTTTTGCAGAAAGACGATACGCGGTTTTGTACTTTAAACGACGATATATGTATATATATCGGTCTTTCTTAGTTTAAAAATTCATCTCTTACATAAATGAAAAAATAATGAGATCAAATTAAGCATATACAACTTTTTCATGTTAAGTATGAATAAATTCTCCAAAGGGCTAAAAAAAGCGCTAGGGGCAATTTTAAATTTATGTGGCCAAAAAAAGTTTGTGGTAGCTAGATCTAGCCACCAAACGGCTAAAACGGCAACACTGATCCTGACATCGTTGCATCGATTTTTTTATTTTTGATACAACATCGATAGCTGTGGGGTAGAATTGATTTAAATCGAAGAAAGTTCATTCGCTACTTGTAAAAGTGATGGTGTCTAGATCGTGCGTTATGGGTAAAGCTATAATTATATTACCTTAAAACAGATAAAAAATAAAATATTGGTATTGGGAAAATTCTTTTTTTAATTGTTTTTATTTAGCTTGCCCTGTTTGGGTAAATTCTTCGTCTTGGATAAATTCTAGTAATTAAAAAAAATGTATGTATAAATATATAAATAAATTTAGGAATTTAAAGAATCTGAGTCTGCATAAAGGTCTGATTATGCTTACTTCGCATAACTTCGCACAACTATTTGTACCAGTACAATAGAAATGTAACTTAAGAAAATGTGAAGCAAAATCTAAACTCGCTAAGTTCTTAAAAGTTCTGGTAATTTATGGATAATGGAATACATACAAAATACATGCAAAATACATACAAAATTACAGTTTGAAATTTATGCAAAGTTGTGCGAAGTCATGCGAAGTATGCATAATTAGACCATAATGGCGTATAATCAATGTATTTTTACAGTTTGGGATGTTTTGATTGTCCCTAGAAAATTATATTGCCGCCAAAAGAGAACACCTCAGGTTCTTACGTGACATTCCCATGGGAAAGTGAACTATCGATGCGGCACCTCTTGGAATTATCGTGAATAGGAAGGATTCATGGAGAATTATTACTAAACCAAATACTAAAGTTTGAGCCAGTTTCCGGACGCATTGCAGGATTTTTTTAGCTTGAACCAATGTACATCTCTTTATATGTATGTATATGTACCTATATAAGTACACGTTAAATTAAATTTGTGTTTCGTTTTTTTTTTAGTTTTAATGAAAGTACTGAAATACTTTAAATATTCTTGTTTTATCAGCAATAATATTTTATAAAAAAAACTTATAAAAACTTATTGATTTAAAATCATAACTTTGATTCCACTACATTTAAGATATGCAATGAATAAAATGCATAAATAAGAATAACGGAATAAAGCATAATCAATGATTTTTACGAACAGCTGATGAGATGTGTAATTAATGGAAATAAGAAACTACAAGAAACCCATGATTTCCGTCATATCAATCGGCTTAGTGCCAAATTTTTGTCTTTTGATTAAGAGATCTCGAAAATAGGTTTTGTAAATCGCACCGATTTCAAATCGTATGATTTGCAGAACATGCCTAATAGATTTTACTGAAAATTCGATTTTAATCGATTATATTCGATCTTTATCAACAACTTTTGTAAAAACATAGATTTTTTGCAGCTCTATTCTGCCATATCTTTAAACCATAAATAGACATCTCTCTGGTAGGTAATACATTCGCTCAAATATCTTATTTAATATTCAAGTGGAGTTATATTTTAAAATAGTAATAGTAGAAGGAGTAGTAGTTTTTTAATAGTAAAATTTTCTAGTTTTTCGAGTCTTTGTTCCAATTCGAGCAAATAACTAGCATTCGTCTCACAACTCATCCAAAATTGCCATCAATGAGCTGAGATACGAGAGCAACCATATCAAGTTTGCTTGTAAATTGCGAAAATAATTCTCCACTGCTTTTTGCAATTCTTGCAGTACATACTAAAAAATTCTTATGTATAAAATTTTTAAAAAATATTTTCAATCAACTTACCGCGTAATTTTTCTTTTATTGTTGGGATGTATGCGATTTGCCGAGTCCGGATCGATTTTCTGTAAATGGTTATGCAACAATTCCGATGACATGGCATTCATCTCAGCAACAGGCAGAAATAAGGGCTAAAAGTAGCAAAGAAAGTAGTAAAAAAAAAATAATGATATAAAGCATGTTAACGGGCAGTGCTTTAGTGTAATTACCGCACCTTGAATACTACACCCCGCGTCATGATTATATATGTACCAAAATTTAACAAATTATTATTTTTCGTTATTTACTTTAAGTTATTTTTAACAAAAACCGCATAAACCCAAGTTTAAAATGAAATATTTAAAAAAAAATTACATTGGTAAATATTCCAAGCTTTTTAGTTACCGCCGGTTTCACCAGCAATTTATATGGTAAATGATTTCTTATTTCCTCTCAATTTGCATATATAATTCAAAAAATTAAAAGCATTTTTTACTTAAATTGCTTTCGTGAAATCGGCTGTTAGATTTCAATACACGCAGGTTTGAAACTAGGACTTAACGTTGATTTTTGGCATTTTTTTTGCTGATTTTGGTGCATTTTCTTCCGAAAAAAAACTTTTACGAAAGTTTATTGATTTTCTTTTAATATAAGCACAAAGGTGGAATCTAAGATTTATATGGGATTTGTTAAAATATTAACTATATTTTCTTAAAAAATTACCAAAATTAAATAACAAAAAAAAAAACAATTGCTATATTGTGGTGTGCTTATAATTATGACCCGGGGTGTATTGCTATGCAATCAATGGAAATCGAAGCGAGCACACAAAACATACTGAAAAACTTACATTTTTTGCATTTTCAGACACGTTGGCATCTTCCGATTCTGTAGTCGCTGCAGTCGAAGCGGAAGACTTATAGTCTATGCTGTCAAGCTCGCTGGCATCTTTCGGGCTAACCAATATGTCCCACAGCAGTGATTCGATGTAGTAATTTGTGCCGCCCACCACGATCGGGCATCTGGACTGCGCTAAAAGATTTTCGATCTAAACATGTTTTGGGGTTAAGGAAAATTTTTGATTTGGCAGGCCATTTTTCCATATAAGATATATTGTTTTTGATTTTTTTTCCCAATTGGTTTCATTTCGCGGTTACTTTACAGCAGTGGTAAGCTATAAAATAGCCTAACAATAAAACAGTTCGACATCGTATCTCGCCCAAAGCTTAATTCGCAAAATAGCCTTGCGGCTTATTGCCACTTTCGTAGTTAATTTAACGCTGCTTTTAATTTTTTACCCACTTCCTCTTTAACAATTAATTTTTTCAGAAACTACATGGCGAAAAACATCAACAATTTTTCGATCGGCTTTCAAACAAAATTGTCTATAAATATTTCTTGATTATTTTAACAAAAACCTAATTTTAAGCCTTTTATTGTTTGACCACCGCCAACAAAACAAATCAAAATTAACCGTAATTCTAAACGGAAATTTTAAAATTCGGAGCAAACAATTTGTTAATAAAAAAAGCAAGTACCACATAACCGAAGAAGAAGAATTGTCGCGGAGTGTCGGAATTGTAGCGGTATCCCTACCGTCGTGGTCTGTTATCAAGAAACAGTAGCATAGCAGCGGTTCAGCAAATTACCTAGGCGGAAGGATGTCAGGGCTTTCTATGGTATTCAATGGCCTTTTGGTGGGTGCCTCGGGCCTTGCCTTGTACTCCATACAGCCCGCCGAACATCCGTATGCCTTTTCCGCCTGCGCTTTTGGTCTCTGCCATGGTTTGTTGGGCATTATACACGCCTACAAGAAAGGCGACGAAGGTGATCGTTGCAATAAGATTCGTGAGATATCCACCAGTGTTATGGAGATCATACAGCTGCCGCTGATAAATATTGAATTGTACTTAGCATCGTCTGAAACTAGCGCGTTGGCATTGGGACACGCACTGTTTATTATACCGTTGGCCTTTGATTTGATTGCGAAACTGTTAACAGAGGAAGGCGATGATAGTAATACAAATACACTGAAGGATCTTACGATATTGGGCAACATTGTGTCGTTGACATTTTTAGCCGTCAATGAAAGCAACCACACTTATATATGTATGGCTATAACCGCCTTTCTGACCAAATATGGCGCCACACTGTTGGACAGTTATTGGGAGGGCACACTCGAGAACACTGTACTCACCGGTTATTCGCTGTTTACATTCCTGGCTAATTACGCTCTGACTGGCAAGCCAGAATGGATGAAAATGTGAGGTGGAGTAGGAGATTTAAGAAAATTTGTAGCCAAAGTATGCATGTTGGCATATCATGTCAAAATAAAAATTATTAAATATTATACTAAATACAGAAACTTAAAATTAAAATTGAAGTTAAGTGTTTTAATAGTAAGTAATTTGAAAGTGGTATGAATCTGTTTTAGAGAATTGATTTAATTTAAATTTCTTAATGCGATATGTCAAACCCCAGCTAGTATGGTATGAGAAATCTAGTCATATAGTATACGGAGGGTTAATACTACTTGAGCTTAGGAGGAAGGTCTACTTTGAATTCATTCGAGCATATTAAAGCGTGGCCAATGGAGTGCAGGCAGTTAGTTTCATCTTTTTAGTACTGTGAGAAAACGATTTTATAGTATCTAATGTTAATAAATTTTGCGTTGTATCATCCACTTGCCCTAATCGCTTTTTTTCCTACCCGGAAATTTTTTACTAATCTTAGAAAACTCGAACAACCAACACGAAAAGTTAATCAAACTGTAAATTTTTACAGCAAAAACTATGCAAATATGTTTACTTCTGCCTAAAAACCAATCGGCAAAATTAGAAGCTCCAATTAATCAACATTTTAAAGCATGGCGTTTTTAGTAAGACCTTACCTTAAGAAGCTGTAGTAGAAGACCTTCTAAGTAATTGCTCTTCCATGCGAGAATATGTTTTTTTCAAAGAAATTGGAGTATGCGTGTCGCGCTGTGTATGGAGAAAAGTTAAATTGGTTCTGCGTCTTCATTAAATATTTTGTGAAAACTTCCCCTTCTGAGAGAAGCCGAATTAGAAGTCCTGAAACTTACATACATTAAAAAAAACGTGTAAAAATTCGAGCACGGAAGGGCTTTAAGAGCTCAGAAAAGAGACCTCCTCTTAGAGCCGGGTGTGAAATTTTGATAAAACTATCCTAATTTGTATTTTATTGGATTGGAGCTTGTGTTATATATGATGAACTATATTTTTGTAACAAGGTAATTAAATTTAAATGATATCTACAAAAATAAACAGTCAAAACTTATGGGTGTCGTATAGTTATTATAAGTACTAGGGGTTGAAGCTAAATTTTCCAGATGTTCATGAAATATATGACGCCTTCCACACAGCCGAAGACACCACTGTCTTTACTTGTTTTTGCAATTACTGAAACTGGGCGATTGCTTATTGAAAGTACATACCTACTGTGTGTAGATGTGTTTTTATATTTACTTAAAAAATCATCGACGAACTTTGCGTTTGTTTAATGACATTGTTTTGTCGGTCAAGAGCAAGAATATTTTGCGAACTTTATGCTTACACACATAAACAAATAACTAAGTACTTATGTTCATATGTATGTATGTCCATTAGGGCAGAGCAACGGCATAAAATTAATCGAGCTTGCCAAATTGCGAAAATAGGTTTATTCAATTGTGTAAAAAATGTCATTTTACTTTTCCTTGAACATTTTTTCATACCTTTAGTGCCGTTTTCACATGTAGGTTTTAAAATTTATCTGCCCCTTAAACACAAATTTTGTTCTGAAAAAATGTGTTTAAGGAGTAGATAAATTTTAAAACCTACATGAGAAAACGGCACTTAGTTGTATAATTGTATCGCGATGTGCAATTGACAAAAACCGATAAATAGTTATGGCAAAGACATTGAAAAGTAGATCGAAAGTACCTCCTATGGAAATTAAGCAAGAATTGCGGATGTATAACTTGAGAAAATGGAATTAATTTACTAAAAATTTGAATGAAACTTGAATTTGCTATTGAATTTTAGTTGCATGAAAAAAATCAGGGAAAATTGAAACAATAATTTTTTTTTTTAAGTAGGAAAAAGTGGAAACTGTTTACTGTTGCGCACTCTGGCAGCGGTTTTAAGGAAAAGTTACGTCTAGAAATGGCTTCCTCAAGCAAAAAAAAATCTCATTCTGCTAAGGAAAAAACCTAATCTCGCAATTTGGCAAGCTCGAAATGGTTTTTAGACTTACGGTTTCCTCGGCAAATTCTGTTAGAATCTCACGTAAAATACTCCTATGCTATACTCGTATAGTAAAAAAAACTCCTACAAATATTGACCCGCCCTAATGGCCATACATAGTAACATATGAAATTATGTATGTACATATGAATGTACATATGTATGTATGTGCAAGTGAACATGCATTTCCTCTCGTGCGACTATTTATTTACGGTTCGTGTTAAAATATGAATTTTTTCTTGTTTTCATATCGCGTCCTATGGCTGATTAGTTGTTGTTGTTGTTAAATACTTAACTAAAGAAATGCAAACAAAAAGCATTAGCAACAACAATGGCCGCTGCAAAATAAAAACATTAATAAATGTTAAGACTGTGCTCGATATACAGCAAATACATAGGCGTCTACCGAATTTGTATAAGTCCATGTACATATGTGTGTATGTATGTATGTTTGCATATGCATGTTTGTATACATACAAATTTGTATTCGCATAAAGATATGAAGTGTACTCGTACTCGTATGATGCATACAACAAAAAACACCTTTTGTTGTTGGCTGCATGACTGGTCATACCGACCGACCGAGCGATCGACGTCTGTTCTCCACTTATGCTCCACGTCAATCGCATTGTGCACGTGTGTGTGTGTCTGCATGCGTTTGCTTGCGAATTCGCTGATGCGTCTGTGCGGCTGGCGGCTTATCTCGGCGCCCCCTCCACCCCTCGCGCCGGCCATGCGATTGAACTTTGAGTGCGCATGCAATGCGGTTTGTTTATTAAAAGCGAATTGCTTAAGTGGAGCCATGGCCAAAAAGCCGGCCGGTCCCGCGTCTGGCTACACTCAAGCAGACCCGGCGTCCAAAAGCCGCAGCGTATGGATGCATGTGCATATGTTTGAATGTATGTATGTATATATTGTCTTTGTCTTCTCGACTAGGGTTGCCACCATACTTGGTAAAAAATTAGGGTTGGAAAAGGGTAAATTTTTTCTCATTTTGGTAGAGTTTTTTTGAACTTTTCGTTCCCGCTTTATTTATCGTAGTTATCTTTATATTATAAATTTCTTTGCATACTTTTTATATACTTACATATGTAGGTACGTATAAATATATAGATATCGATATAAGGCGAACATATCGCGCTCCATTCAAAACACATTTTACTGGAATCCCGAGAAGCTTTTGATTGCCTAAATATTTTAAATGATTATTTAAATAAAAAGAAAAAAAAAGGCCGTTATATAATTACGCACTATGATTGATATGATCGCAAAAAAAATTAAATCAACGCCATTTTCATCAGTGGAAATTTTTAAATAAATAAAAAAAAAACACAAAAGACTGGCGGCAAATAATGAAAAAAAAAATCAACGGGAATTTTAATAAGTACATTGTTGGCTACACTCAAATATAAAAAAGTTCTTGGTAGATATTTTCCAGATTTGGTAGATTTTTTTCAAGTGGATGGCAAGTATTTTTTTTTTTCGTCAGTGGCAACCCTGCTCTCGACGTCTGCCGCGCATCGCCTAATGCAACACACGTACTTAGTAGCCGGCCGGCCGGCAAGCGGTGGCTATTGGTTTTTGTTTTGTTTACCTATTGACTCATTCATACAGGTTTTTGAACTTGCACAAGGTTTGCGCGCAGTCGCGTCTGCCTGCCTGGGCTTGACTGGCCGCCTGGCGTTTCACTGCAAGACGCTAAAAACCTTCTTTTTTCTGTTTTGTTTTATTTTCTTTTGCACTTCGAAGTTTTCATCTTTTTGTTTTGTTTATGCACTTTTTACCCGCCTGATTTTTTGTTTACATATGTATAAACATACATACAGTATTGGCCAATACAATAGCATCCCCATTTCAAAGTGATATTGTTTGCCACTCATGTTTATTTATTTATTTTTAAGAATTCTCAATTAAAATACAGTTCATTCTCTCACAAAACTCACATAAACTCAAGTTTAAAACTTTCTCAAAAGACCGCAAAAAAGTGCAACAAATTTTCACCCAAATTTCAAACTTTTTTCTCAGAAGCGGTAGAATTTTTTTGAATACACAGTTTTATAGCCCATTCAATTTTAGTCTAATAATGTGCAAGTTTCAAGTGGCTAAAAATTACCGTTGATTTTTTAGAATTTTTTTCGCCGAGGATGTTGCGGGTTTCTGCCATATAAAAATAAATTGTGTTTAGTCTTTATATGTAACAAATGAGACAAAAAAAAATTCTAAAAAATCAACGGTAATCTTTAGCGACTTGAAACTTCCACATTATTGGACAAAATTGAATGCGCTATAAAACTGTGTACTCAAAAAAATTCTAGAGCTTCTGAGAAAAAAGTTTGAAATTTAAGGGAAAGTTTGTTGCACTTTTTTGCGGTCTTTTAAAAAGTTTAAAACATTGGTTTATATGGGTTTTGTTAGAGAATGAACTGTATTTTAATTGAAAATTCTTAAAAACAAATAATTAAACATAAGTGGAAAACAATATCGCTTTGAAAGGGGGGTGCTATAGATATGTCCAATACTGTATGTATGTATGCAACCATGTACATATTCTTCGGTTATGTTTTTATCGCATTTTTTTCGATTTGCGTGCAATTCACGGCGTTCGCCACATTTTTTTAATTTTATTTACCCGTTGGTTTCAAAAAATTTCTGGTGATGGGGGGGCGTACCTGTTGCCCGTTTCATGTTGCTGACAATGACTTTGTGTTTCTACGAAACTTGGCATTTATTTCAACTTGAACCGCATTACTTAGCCATCTACCTAAATCTTAATTAGTTGATATGTTAACTCTCGATTGCATTTCATTAACGATCGCCGAAATCGTTTAGGAACCCATTCACTCGAAAGCGCTGAAAGTGACAACATTTTAAAAGCACATCATTTAGCTTTTTTTTTATAACAAGAATGCCTCGTATTTATGGCGTGATGGCTTTATGAGCTGTGAGCCGAGCGTAATGCCTTGGCAAAAAATATGCAATTAACGATCATTATCAGGCATCCTCTCGACAGACACTTACGTTTTCGAATACAAACTTACACCTTGAATTGAATTGAATTGAAGCGTTTCGTTCTTGGAACACATTTGTCGGTTATGACAAATAATGAGTGTTTATTTCGCATTCAATTAAGGTACGCGTTAACTTGGATATTTGCATTGTACTTTTGATGTGTTCTCATCCTATTCGTTTATAGCTTTTTTTTCATTTCCTCACGAAATGACGGTAGATCATGACAGTCAGTTTTTCTTATCCGCCGCCAGATTTGGTATTTAAAACTTGTACAGATGGATTTGTCATCTGAGACAACTGCTGTATATTCTTACTTTTTCCTAGACACTTGCCACTGGTAAATTCTCGACAAAGTGGATTTAATATTAACCCTGAGAAGTTTGAAATGGTTATTTTCAAGAACTATCGGTGCATTCCTAAAGGTCAAAATACAAAGCATCAGCTTTTTTTATTTCTAAGCCGCACTAGAAGAAAGATACTAACTTGCGCAACCTAGTTGAAAACTAGTATCTAACCGTAGTTGCGCACATTTGGCATAACAATCTGCCGAGGTTCAGAAATAAAAGAGACTGATGCTTTGCATTTTAACGTTTTGGAATGCACCTTATCTTTTCGAAGCGACAGCTGATATGGAGCGCTTTTCATACAAATTTTAAAATGGGGCGTTCTTCAACCATTTGCTGAGATAGCCGACGATATCGTACTGGCAGGCACAATGTATGTACATTAGACTTTACCACCTTACAAATTAACCAAAAAGTTTCCCGTACAACTCTGAGTCTAGAGTACTTTTGCAAGGGAATTTCGAAGTGTGGCCAATCCGACTTATACGGCGGCAGTCTGCATCGTCTGTTCACCGGCAGGTGCGGCGTCTGCCTTGGAGCAAGCGGCTCGCTATATAAACGTGTATTCGCTTAAGAAATCACACCCCTTCCAGCAATGAACTTTGCGCTGGATTTGGGAGCCGCCAAGTATATACCACTTCCAGTACAGAAAACAAACAAAGCCTCGGATGAAACGAAACCATTGTAAAACCTTTTTCGACCGACACACATACACACATGCGATACATATTTAAATTGTGTATCTAATCCCCTTAATTCAATTTGAATTTAATTTCTAAAACATATGGCAACCCTCTTGAATAAAGTTCAGAAAAAAAATATTTAACCCATATTAATTTATACCCATACTTTAATAATTCATTTGGCTTATTAAGTTACTGTTTATAATTTATAAATTATAATTTAAGTTTAACCTTTTACACAGGCGGAAGCCCACTTTAATGTTATAAATGCTCAAACTATAACAATATATAACAATATTTCAATATTTCACATAATTAATTTTAATTAGACCAAAACCTCCTTAAGGGCCGGTTGCTCAAAGCCTGATTGACACTAATCACCGATTAACATCGTTATCGACGTTTTCGGCTCCATGCAAATAACATGGTGTCGGTAACGTCGATAACGATGTTTAACCGGGGATTAGTGTCAACCAGGCTTTGAGCAACCGGCCCTAAACCTCTTTCGTCTGACACTTTTATTGTGATAAATATTTAAATTATGTAATACTCCTAATTCAAATTGAATTTAATTACAAAATCAGGTGGCAACCCTTCTACATGCAGTTTGGAAATAAAGTTTCTTCAAAGCAATTTTGATTTATATTCATATAGAATTTAACTTTGTAACGAGGTGGCAACCCTTTCCAAAATATTTTCAAACCACAACCTCTTTCGTCTGACATCAGTATCAGGATATACATTTCAATTTTCTGCCCTTATTTAAGTCGAACTTGCTTTTTGAAACAGGTGGCAACCCTCCTACAGGTAATTAAGAAATAAAGCCTTTTCAAAACCATATCGATCGATACTCATGGTGTAATAATTGATATATCTTAAAAATAATTTGAATTTAACTTTTTTATCAGGTGGCAACTCTTTTTTAACTGCAATCAGCATACATTTTTTTTTTACGAGGAGGAATCATCGAAAGCCTTTACCCGTCAGTGTGGGACTTTAACCCGAACTAAACCTCCTACGGTCCAAGTACCGATCCCCCCGGTACCACCGTCAAGTATTCCGTCGGGAGACGGTTTGAGCACTAAGCTCGCACGTACGTTCCAGTCAAATGTACTCAGTTCTGGGCTGTACCTAATAGGTTCTGCCACGTCTTAATGATAGTGAAACTCTTTTCTTTTTCTACTATGTATTTATTTAAATATCTTTACCTGAAGTTAAAACCATATACAAACACGGTACTTATATATTAACTATTTGGAATAGTGAGGACACCCGTAACGGTCGGGCCAGATTTTGAGCAGCCCCGTCGCTGGTAGTTTCGTTGAACAGGCATTCAGAAATTTAACCCATGTACGTTTATGTGTACTGCCTTGGCGGTTGGAACGGCCTAGGTTCCAATCCGCGCCTACGCGTTGGTAAATGAACTTCATTGTTGGGGAGGCGGTCTGAGAGCGCCAGTTTCTAAGCCGCATAACCTTGGCGGTTGGAACGGCCTAGGTTCCAATCCGCCCCTACTATTTGGACGAATAGGCCGGTTGGAACGGCCTAGGTTGCAAACCGCGCCGACGCTATGTTGGGGAGACGGTTTGAAAGCATAGTTTCTAAGCCGCCTGCCATGGCGGTTGGAACGCGCTAGGTTCCAATCCGCTCGTGCTCTTCGGGTTCGCGAATTTCAGAGCCGCATTGCCTTGGCGGTTTGAACGGCCTAGGTTCCAATCCACGCCTTTGCCGCTCTAGACATCTCAAACATTTCATAATTGACGCTATTTCACTGCTGGCTAAACTCCATTCCTCTCTACCTCTCAGGATATAATTTACTACAGCTTCTGGAGACAGTGCTGCATTGATATACTGTTGGAGTCTACGTCTCTGTTCGCTGAATCGTGGGCACAGTAGAAGTATGTGCTCCGGGTCTTCGATGGTGCCTTTTCCGCAGAAGTCACAGTACGGATCACTATCGTGTTTGTATTTGTAAAGGTACGCCTTGAAACAGCCATGACCGCTTAAAAATTGAAATAGATGGAACTCTACTTCTTCATGAGACCTCTTTGTCCATCGTTCAAAATCCGGAATACAGCGATGCGTCCATCGCCCCTTAGTTGAGCTGTTCCATTTGCGCTGCCATTCTAACAGGCTGTTTTGCCGTGCATGGGTTCTCTGGAGCTCGTCTCTTTGGCTTGAAAACAACATGACCGATTCTTTGGCCAAGATGTCAATTGGAAGCAGACCGGATATCACGAACGCCGCGTCGTCTGAAACCGTTTTAAACGCGCTGCAAACACGTAGTGCACATAAACGATAGGTCGCATTTAGCCCACGGTAATATGAACAGTGGAGTACCGCTTGATGCCATACAGGAGCACCATACATACTCTGACTTTTTACGACTCCTGCCAGAAGCTTCCTACTGCGTTGTTTAGGGCCTCGGGCATTTATCATTATTCGTGATAGTGCTGACACTGTCACAGCCGCTTTTTTTTTTGTATATATTCTAAGTGCGCTTTGAACGTCAACCTCTTATCGATCAGGATTCCCAAATACTTTATCGCTGGTTTTGTTGAAATTTCGTGTTCGCTAATTCTAAACGTTACGTCTTCTGATTTTTTTATACTTGATATCAGGACGGCCTCGGATTTCTGTGCTGCGAGCATGAGCCTGTGAGCGGTGAGCCAAGACCTAACTGCATTCACCGAGCTGGTTGATATGTCCCTGACTTCGGGCAAATGCTTTGCGGTTATCACTAATGCTAGGTCATCCGCAAATCCTATTATATGGACGTCTTGAGGCAATTTTACACGTAGAACACCGTCGTACATAATATTCCACAGGCGCGGGCCTAGGACGGAACCCTGTGGGACACCACCAGTGATTTCAAGATTTTTCGTGCCATGTGCACTTTCATACCACAGGATTCGGTTCTGGAAGTAACTTCTGATTTGGCGACTTAGGTATTTAGATACCCCCAAACGATCCAACGTGTCCAATATTTTTGCCCAGTTTGCCGAGTTGAACGCGTTTTTAACATCAAGGGTAACAATAAGGCAGTACTGCTTAGCGCCCCCGAGCCATCGCGAACCAGAGGTTGCACTCCTAGCTAACTGAATTACCGCCGATACTGCATCCACTGTAGAACTACCTTTCCTGAAGCCGTATTGGTTGGGTGAGATACCTCCCTTATCTCAAACTTCTGTCTCTAAGCGGTTGGCTATTACGCGGTCTAAAATCTTACCAGCTGTAACAAGCAGACATATTGGTCTAAAGCTGGTAGGATCGTCTGTTGGTTTACCTGGCTTAGGTAGCAAGATTAACTTTTGTTGCTTCCATATGGATGGGAAAATGCCCTCCGCGAAACATGCGTTGAAAACTGACACAATGGAATCAGTTAGATACTTTGCTGCCAGTTTGAGGGCTTTATTAGGTACACAGTCGGGTCCGGGTGCTTTCTTGTCGTCTATTTTGTCTACTGCATTCAATACTTCTGTTGCTGTTACCCGTTCAAACGACAATGCCATCTCGGTTTTCACCGGAGAAACGATCGGCCTTTGTTTGGGGAACAACGTCTCAACCACAGTCTTTAGAAAAATGGGACACGTTGGTGCGGGAGCTTTGGTAACTTTCAATTTCTTTGTAACAATTTTGTAAGCATTTCCCCATGGATTTCCTTCTGCATCGTCACACAGCTCTAGCAAGTGCTGGCGCTTACTGTCTTTAATAGGTTTTAAGGGCGGTACGCGCTTTCTTGTACGTTTCTCGCCTTTCTTCGAAATTTTGTCTTCCTCTGGAACATTGAACACGCCCGCTGGCTAGAAGGCAGTGCGTCCTTAGAGATGCTATTTGGTTGTTCCACCAATAAACAGTGTTGTGTGGTCTGAGTGTGGACCGCCTTTTCATTGCCGCATCGCATGAGGCCCTAATGTCTGCCATTAGCTGTTTCGCCATGTTTTCTGCCGATCCTTCGTAATCACGTGCAGGTAGAATTTCTACGAATACTTCCACGTCCAGTGAAGCAACTTTCCAACCTGAAAAAGTGGGCTTTCGAATCTCCTGCTGGGTACTGACCCTACCTTGATTTAAGTCGCATATTATTGCCGAGTGGTCGCTTTGCGTAAAACAATCGCTAATTTTCCACTTAGTATGCAGGGACAGCCCCTTGCTTGCAAACGTCAGATCAATAACTGATCCATATCCGTTGCGGTTGAAGGTGTATTCGGTAGCCGTGTTTAAAAGGACGACGTCCAAGCACGGAAATGCTTCCAAGAGCGTTTTGCCTTTTGGGCTTGTTCTAGGGCAGCCCCATTATTGCGCCCATGCGTTGAAGTCGCCAGCTATAATTACATTACTTCTCCCTCTGGCATCCAGGCAGAGTTTGTTGACAATATCCTCGAAGCAATCAGCATACATATGTACGTATGTGTGTATTTACATACATACGCTGCAAGTAGGTTATAAATATTGTGCCATCTGACACCCAAAAGCCGAAATACCTACATATGCGTACCTTTTGCCTCCTTCTCTCACTGCCAGCGCAAGCACGTGTTTGCAAAATTATAACGAAGTGATTTTGTATTGGAAAATCCTGTATGCCCATATATTTGAATAAAATAAACATACTTAGAAGATATCAACCCATACTTTCCATATACCAAATGAAAAAAGCTTGAATTTTTGATTGAAGAAAACAAAAATAAAATCATTCGAGCGGTTTTCGAGCATTTTCGTAATAAAAAAATATTTGCAAATTTTTTCAACAAGTTTTTGCCTTAAAATGCTCAATATTTGTTGAGTTTATATAAAATTTGTACAAGGTAATATTTCCATTGCTCTAAAGAACCTATATCCCGAAAATAAAAGTTATACTTATCTGGAAATCATAAGTTGCTGGAGGACTTTAAAGGCTCAAAATTGGCCCGAAAATAAGCCAATATTACCGTTCTGTTTCTACGACAGAAACCGTATTGGTTACTTACAAAAATGTATCTGTCGATAGGTTTGGACTTTAGTCTTTGAAACGCGATACTTTTCTTTGAAATCGCTTTATTAGTTTTCGTGCAATAAGCGTTTTCGTGAAGCTCTAAAAATTACAACTACAACATTTGAGCATAGCCTAAAATTTCATACTATGTAAGTTTCATTCTTATGCTTAAGCGAAAATTTCGGACCCATTCATACTTTTAATGCTGGTATATGTATATATATATATATATCGCTTTCTTTCTTATAAAAGGCAATAAATCCGTTGAACTGACACAATGTAACCTGTTAAGAAACCGCCCCAAAGTTATTGCAGAGGGAGCGAGTTCAATTAAGTATTCGAAAATATAATGCGTCCATATATGTATATGTTTGTCTGTATGTATAAAGGCTGAATTGCATATAAAATTTATCTTTGCTGGCAATTTTTAGCTGTCAATCAGTGTCAATTTTTGAAGATGGAATTGAGGCGTATGCACTTTAAATTTTCACAAATTATCAATCAGGCATTTCCGCTGCGGGTGGACATTTCGATGTATGCTTATAATATTAAGTAGCATATATTTGGAAGAAGAATACTGATTTATCCACAAGAAATGGACATTAAATTTTTGGCTTAAAACTTTTTATTTAAATTCATTTTTGAATTGGTTTCTTTTGAACATAAAACCTGGCGCAGCAACCATTGCGTTTTACGCTGCGGCGATAATGCAGTAATGTGCAATAGGCCTAATTGTTTTAGACAAATGTTGTAGCTGAAATTCAATTAATTTTTATACATACATATTGGTATACATACATACATACTTTTCAAGTATTTTCATAAGGAAAGCACCCTCTGCTTGTTGAAAATTACTTCTCTACTTTGTTGCTATGCAAAATCAAAAAAATAAAAGGAACTTTTTTTAAGCACCCAAAGTGTTTTTTTAGTGTTTACCAGTCTAAATGCAATGTAATCTTACACCCAAATTCATAAAAAATAAAAAAGACTTTAGATGTTTTATAAATCGAAAATTTGTCTAAAAATTACACTTTACAAAGCTCGTTGTTTTTAAATAAATAAGTTATTATTTTTTTCTATGCTTTTAAAAAACCGGGTCAATAGCCTCTTTCCCAAAGTGGTAAATTACTATAAAATTTTTTTGTAACAATTACACATATGTATATGTAAGGTAATTCGACATAGAGTACATAAAATGAAACAATTTATTATTTAATTTTTTTCAGACTTCAACGATACGACGCGACGTGCGCTAACCACCCACACAACACGCTCTGTCGGCAACACCCTCACCGTTTGTGGCGTCGTGGCGGCCAGCATCTTTTTTAATAGTCTAAAATCTATTAAAATATAGCGCAATAGAATTCAAAATCTTTTTAAAGAAAATCGTTTTAAACAT
>NW_023458556.1:36808963-36811149 GCF_013731165.1 Rhagoletis pomonella
GTTGCCAGATCGACATGTCGTATTGAAGAATATTGATTATATCAACAATTTCTACATGGTAAGTGCTCCGCCAATATTTGGTTTCATAGGGATTCGGATACCTCCCTCATTGAAGTAGTAAAGAAAATTCGCTTAAGTGCCTTTTTCGGTTACGTGCACAAGTTTTTCGTGCAAAGAAGGATAGCTGCACATCCAAAAATATACTGTAATACGCGAAGAGATTTTTTTTCCAGGACATAAAATCTGCACCGTTCGGTCGATTTTCAAAAATGGGGTGTCAAATTAAAGCGCTTTGCCTGTAGATGTGCAAACTGGTTTTACTTTTTCGAATAGAATTGCCACCTATTGAACAATTAAATTCAAATTATTTAATAATTAATGGCACCATATCCGCACCGATCGCTCGATTTTCCATAATGAGGTGTCAAATTAAAAGCCGTGGTCTGCAGATGTCAATAATATTCAAATTATTAAAAAAAAACTACATCATTTGTTGCAAAACGCTGCCGCCGCAATTATGGGCCACTTCATATGCCTTTGTGAGTTTTAATTTTGACAGCGGTTAACCTTCGACCGCATTACCTTCGTCCGTTGTAATTCTGGGTAGAGCTTAAGAGGGAGCAAAGACCTAATTACATCCAATATTATTATAATTGTTTTTTTTTTATGTGCAGTGCTTTTTTATTTGTCCAAGTTCCAAAGTCTGCGAATTTTTTGCCATTCTTTTCCGCAATTTACTCGAAACTTTGAGTGTGTACACGTGGAATGGACCTCAGACTCGGAATCATGTTTTTATCACAGACTCGGCAAAAATTCGGCAAAAAATCGAATTAAATCTTAACGAATTCTTTAAAATTTCTTTACAATGCAGAATACTCTGAAAAAATGGTTCGCAGGGTAACTACCCTGCAAACCAAAGTTTCCGAAATCTTAACGAAATCTTTAGGAGTATCTCATTTCTGTAACGATTTTTTTACGAATCTTTAAAGAAAATTGTATGAAGGGGTTGACACGAACTCGTAAAGAAACTTCTGTATGAAAAATAAAGAAATAAATTACGCACACTTCCATTGTTTTACGAAATTTCGGAAGAAAATCTGTGAAGCAACGAAAATAATGCTGCTATGTGAAGAATATCTTTCAGAATTTTTCCAGAATTTTCTTTATTTTTCGTACAGAAATTTCTTTACGAGTTCGTGTCAACCCCTTCATATAATTTTCTTTGAAAATTCGTAAAAGAATCGTTACAGAAATCAGATACTCCTAACGATTTCCTTAAGATTTCGGGATCTTTGGTTTGCAGGGTACATGGATTGGAAAATAACTTACACGGCACCTTGAAGTGGCTGAGTTCCTCCCTCGTTCACAACACGTATGTACATTAAGAATCTGTACCAGATCAAATAAAAAACTGAATTATTTTCAACATGTTGGCAGAATTTTCAAATCTCTTACAATTTAATTAAATTTTTCTATCTTCTTAGATCATTTTCTGAGTAAAAAGTTTTTTGATTACGACGCTGAATGGCACAATTTTTTTTTGTTGAAGTTATATATATATATATATATACATATATACATACAATTGATTACATTGTAAAATTCACGTGGAGAAGAATCGATTTTTCTTTGAATGTAGCGCGAGTCTAATGTAGTATTGTACATACATATGTATGTACATATGTCATTGTATACTTAAGCACGTTTTTAGCTGAGTTTATTTAACTTTTGAAAAAATTTTAGTGGTTTTTTAGCAATAAAAGTTTTTTTTATTACACGCTAAGAAATAAAAAAAAATCGTCGAATATTATTTAATTTGACGCACATATGTATGTATATACATAGATATGTACATATGTTCATATGCACATACGCAAGCGAGTTGAAAATATCAGCCCTTCTATTTCTGGTTTTGCGAAAATGTCAATAAACGCTTTGAAGGACAACGAACAATTTTTTAATTTGTATATGTACATATGTATGTACGTATAGGCATAAACATTAGCTTTTATTATATTTGATAAGAAACTAAATAAATAGTGTTGGTGCTAGGGTTACCGCAATATAAAAAAGGCCTATCAGGCCGATAAAAGCGACGCATAATCTACATACAATTATTATACATACACAATTTACTCGCTTTAGTGGATTTCCTCTTTTACTACTTTTTTGTTAATATTAATCGA
>NW_023458556.1:36811249-36817083 GCF_013731165.1 Rhagoletis pomonella
TTATATATATATATATATATATATATATATATATATATATATATATATATATATATGTATGTGTGTATGTATGTATGTATGTCTGTACATATGCAAATATAACTTCTACAAAAAAAAAATTGTGCCATTCAGCGTCGTAATCAAAAAACTTTTTACTCAGAAAATTATCTAAGAAGATAGAAAAATTTAATTAAATTGTAAGAGATTTGAAAATTCTGCCAACATGTTGAAAATAATTCAGTTTTTGATTTGATCTGGTACAGATTCTTAATGTACATACGTGTTGTGAACGAGGGAGGAACTCAGCCACTTCAAGGTGCCGTGTAAGTTATTTTCCAATCCATGTACCCTGCAAACCAAAGTTTCCGAAATCTTAAGGAAATCGTTAGGAGTATCTTATTTCTGTAACGATTTGTTTACGAATTTTCAAAGAAAATTATATGAAGGGGTTGACACGAACTCGTAAAGAAATTTCTGTACGAAAAATAAAGAAAATTCTGAAAAAAGTCTGCAAGAAATTCTTCACATAGCAGCATTATTTTAATTTCTTTACCGATTTTCTTCCGAAATTTCGTAAAAGAATGGAAGGAAGTGTGCGTAATTTATTTCATTTTAGAAAATTCGGCAAAAAATCGGATGATATCTTTACGAATTCATAAATAGTGGGTTAATACATCAGTTTAACAATACACAGGAAATGTAAATCGGTTATTGAACACAAGTAATTTTTAGCAAAAAAAAAACCGACTTAAAAAAAAAATATATATATCTATATATTTCATGATCCAATGATCGGATCTAAACCAGTAGTATGGGACCACCTCTGAGACACTACCTTTCCGTTGCAAAAAGAATTATCGAAATCGGTTGACGTGGTCCAAAGTTATGAGGTAACATACATAAAAAAAAAAAAAAAAAAAAAAGATTCCGACGAACTGATAACCTCCTCCTTTTTTGGAAGTCGGTTAATAAAGTGTGTTCATTGAAAAAAAAACTCGAAATGTACGTTTATTTTCATATAAAACTAAACTACATACATATCTATTTTTTTCAAAATTAGCTACCCCAAGAACCCCCGAGTGACAAGTTTCTGAAATATCCAAGTCAATTTTGAAAAATTCTCTGCCATATTGGGTCCGCCATTTTGAAATTTTGAAAAATAACCGGATTCGTGATCAACGATCCCAAAAACCCCAGACTAACAATTTTTAAGTAAATCCAATGCATTTTTTTTTTATTTTACGCCACTCGGCATTAAAAAATATTTATTTTTGTAAAAATTGTAAGACCTTGCGCGATCCGTTAAAACTAAATTGAAATTTTACCGAAAATTTCTTTAAAATAGTTAGCATTGTTTTCAACATTTAACAGTTTTTTGTTTTTAATTTTGCATTTGCCTATCAACAAGGTTAATTTGCATAAAACGGGGTTGCTGATAAATTTTTTATGACAGACAACGCGATTTTCAGGGGGTTTTTAATGCGCTACAGCTCACGAACTAAAACAAAATACTCGTGTTTTAGCAGCGTCACAAAAAAATTAATTTTATGATACGCTTTGCGAAGCAAGAACTTTTTTTATAAGGTGTCTTAATGCAATGCATGGTCGAACGGTTTTCCGTCATGCCTTGTCAAATTTGGTTTGGAGACAAACCGGTTTCGGCGATGTACCACCTTCAGTGTAATTGTTCGTGCTCCTAATGTACGAATATGTTTTTATTGGAAAATGAAAAAATATGACTTACCAAGTTGGGGGGTGCTCTATCTTTTGGTCGTATTACCGAGATCCGGTTCCAACGGGAAGTGGGTTAAACAAATCGGAAGTGTATTATTTAAACCGGAAGTCGATTCCGGAAAAAAATTTCTGACAAAAGTTATGTTATTTTGTCCCTGGAATCCGAGTCTGTGATAAAAACATGATTCCGAATCTGAGGTCCATTCCACGCGAAAAAGAATGGCAAAAAATTCGCAGACTTTGGAGCTTGGACAAATAAAAAACAATTATTATAATATTGGATGTAATTAGGTCTTTGCTCCCTCTTAAGCTCTACCCAGAATTGCAACGGACGAAGGTAATGTGGTCGACGGTTAACCGCCGTCAAAATTAAAACTCCAAAGGCATATGAAATGGCTCATAATTGCGGCGGCAGCGTTTTGCAACAAATGATGTATTTTTTTAAATAATTTGAATATAATATTTTTAAGGTGGCAGCTCTTTTCAAAAAAGTAAAACCTTATTGTACATCTGCAGACCACGGCTTTTAATTTGACACCTCATTATGGAAAATCGAGCGAATGGTGCGGCTATGGTGGCATTAATTACACTGTGAGACAAATGGTAACGGTCAGTGATCGGGAAGGGTTCAAACTACCGGGTAAAGTTATATCGGTAAAAAAGAAGTTATACGTGTCCCTGCGTTTCGCTGGGTCACGTCTAGGAATCGAGATATATATATAACTATCATATAGGGGAAATTGTCACCTTTGGTGGTCTTTTTTTGACATAACTCGAGAACCACTAGTCCGATTTTGCTCAAACAAATTAAAAAAAAAAAAAGTGAAAGTTTGCACACAGATAGCTTATGACCTAGACTGGAAAATAGGCTACTTTTTTAAGAATTGCCACCTGTTTGTGAAATGAAATGATGGCATTAATCGATTGATGTTTTAATCAGTTAGTTAATTCGATTAAATTCAATCTGATTACAGTTAATCATAATTAATTTTAATCTGACTAAACAGTTAATCGTGACCGCGATTAAAAAATTACTTTTTAATCATTAACTCTTAATTTGATCAAGTAGGTTTGGTGATTAATTAAGTTATGCTGGAATTTCCCTGTGCACACAAAGCAAGTTAAACCGGTATGGCTAAGTCGGGGTTCCTCATCCATCTAAGCAATTTCCCTGCAGGGAAAGCTACTAGTTGTGAACTAGAATTCTACCGGTTTGCGTTTCAGCCGAACTAGTTCACGTTCTATCCTTTTTCAATGTTAGCGACTGGTATTTTTAACATTGCGATGTCCTACGAGATGTCAATTGTCAGGCTATGCATCAGCATCTACTAGTATAAATACTAGTTGATGAGATAGTCTGCCAATTCATGCCCCGGGAAAAGCATAAGTGTGGCTTTTTGCTCGCGACGCTCCAGCAGTCACAATGGCCGACAGAGAAGAGCATTCGCGTGGTAAGCCTGAGGTCCCAGGTTCAAATCCTGGCACAGGTAAACTTTTTTTAATTTTTTATTTTATTTTTATTTTTTATAAATTTATTTTTTTGTTTATGCTGTTTATTGTAATTTTTTAATTTAATAAAAAAAATATTTTTGTTTAATTTCTTTGTTTTTATATTTCTTCCTAAATGTTTTTTTGCAACGCAATTAGATTTTCAAATTTGTTATTTTTTATAAATAGAATAAATTATTTTTACTTACATTTATTTAACTTTAAAAATCTTAACCACCTCCAAGCGGCCTCGAACCTGCGATTTCAGAACCAGAACCAGTAGTCTTCACGTGACGCTACAGCCGACATTTGTAAGAAAAGCAATTAATTGCGTTTTATTTTTGGCTTTGGCAATTCAAAGGCAGATGTCGCTGATCGCCTAAGTTCTTCGAAATTGTCGAACTGGTAGGCACATACTAGTTAATGAACTAGTATTTTTTCTAACTGGTTTGGCTTTTCACTGCAGGGTTGGTGTGCATTTTCATTAAGATATATACCAACAAACGTTTTACAAACTAGGTTTGTAAAAGTTCCCAGTTTATGTATTACTAATAACAATAATTATAATTTTTTTATGTTATGTGCTTTTTATAAGCGTAAAACACAAAATAATTACTATAACTGGTGTTTGGTTTCAAACTCGGACAAACTAGACAAATTAATCAGATAAATTAATTAAACGTAATCGCAGCCAGCGATTAACGATTCAAAAAATGTTATCATTAATCGACTAATTAATTTTAATCGTCAAACGCGATTAACATTTTAATCGTTAATTTTTAATCGTTAATCAGATTAACAGTTTTCCAACACTGTGTGAAATCATGTTCATGTTCACGGAGAAAAATGGACGTTTTTGGAAAAGAGGCGTAGCACCTCCCATACCGACTGAAAGTTTCATATTGCATATCCCTTCAAATGTTTGGGGTAAAGTACTCAAGGTTGGTATGGAAATACGTATGTATGTATGTATGTGAAACTAATACCATACTCATTGAGAAAAATGAGAGTTATTGGAAAAGGTGGTGTGGCAACTCCCATGCAAATTGATTTTTCTATGCTGCATATCTCTGGAGGTGTTTATTGCAGAGGACTGGAACTTGGCAATTCTAAATTCATGGAAAAGATTAGGGTTATAAGAAAAAGGGGCGTGGCACTTCCAGTACAAATTTACTTTTTCTTGCCACATATCCCTGGAAGTGTTTGTGGAAGAATACTGGAACTTGGTATGGAATTGTGTATACAAAATGTTTCAATTGCTCATGGAAAAAATGTGAGTTATTAAAAAAGGAGGCATGTCGCCTCACATACATACTAAAAATTTCTTAATACATATCTCTGGAAGGATAGAAAATCTTTGGAAGTATTTTAAATTTGTTATGGAGATTTATTTTATAAGCGCCGTACTGATAGAAAAAATTTCATTTAATGGAAAAGGGAGAGCCGGGTTCGGCCTTATAATCTAAAGCTCTCTTGAGGCATTTGCTACAGTAATGAGAAGTGGAATTTTATCAAGGCCAGGTTACTAAATTTGAGTTGGAAATATTAGAACCCGCCGTGGCACCTCCAAGAATGTTACATGTTTACGCGTCGTATACCTGGAACCATTTTAAGGTAAACTTAGAGGGATTGATATCTTTCGTATGCCTAGCGCGCAGACGAGATTTTATAATTTCATAGTTTTAAACGGCCTAAATACCTTAACTCGCTTAAAAAATAACGAGCTATAACGGAATGGGCACAGAAATAAAATTTAACATCATTAAATTATTTTTCATATTTACATAAAAGCGCGGGGTGAAACCCGCGGGTATAAGCTAGTATATACTAGGCTGTGTCATTTTTGAGCAACTTTTTTTTTCAACTAAAAAACAGGCTAAAAACTTTCAAAAAGGTGAAAAAAAGAGCCAAAAAATTTGAGCTCTTAATATTATCATTCAGTGGTGCCTGTTCCTAACTTTCCATTTCACATATAAATAACATGGGAAAAAAATGTTTCGTTTTTCTTATTTTTGTAGCTGGACATATAAGCATTGTAAAAATAAACTGAAAAATTATTTTGGTAGGAAATTGAACGCTCTACAAATAAGTTCTAATTGATTTTTTTTACAGAGTGAGCCGTTCTGAAGATATTCAAACTTAAAGTTGCAAATGTATGAAATTATGATTTTTATTTTATCAAACTAATACTGATGACTTTTTTTATGTCTTGAAAATTATTTTCAAGAAAAAATAATTATTTTCGTATAGGAAAAAATAATACTTACATCTCAATTATTATTTTTTCATTTTATTTTATTTACTATAAATAAAAGTTATTTGTGTTCAATAAATTTGTTCAATTATAGATTAAATAAAACAATTAATTTGTTATTGTATTGAATTTTTAATCTTTCTTTATTTTTTATAACTTTACCTGAACTATATTATTTTTTATTTTAAAGTCGATAACTCTGATAAACGATTATATCGGCTCAGTCAGTGTATTACCGTTCAGATTAATTTTATCGTGGAAATATAGGTTAGGGATTGTTGTATCATTACTTTCTTCTGATCAAAGCTCTTTTTAACTTGATTGAATTGTTGAAGTGATATTTGTGATTTAATAATAG
>NW_023458556.1:36817183-36818499 GCF_013731165.1 Rhagoletis pomonella
ATTGTTAATTTTATGAATAAACCAAAAGATATTGTATTGAATTTGGACAGGAAAATGACTGCGTCATGCTCAATATGTTAATATGTACATACATACATATGTACATATGGATGCACATGTGTATATGCGGTACGCATGTTTAGAGCTTTGTGCGTACGTAATATAAATTAGAAAGAACACAACCAACCCTCAACTACCGTTTTGATAAAAGTTCCCAGCAAAATTTTTGCTTACTTAGATAACCGGCTCTCTTTGTATTCAATGAATATTAGTAATCACATATACGACGGCTATCCATGTACCTTACCGATTACAAGTAAGCAATAAGTAAGCAGTAAGCATATTACTTAAAGTTTATTTATCTATCTATATATGTACATACTAGGCTATGTCATTTTTGAGCAACTTTTTTTTCAACTAAAAAACAGGCTAAAAACTTTTTTTATGTCTTAAAAATTATTTTTAATCAGAAAACTGGTTTTTGTGCTCTTATATTTTTATAAAGCTAAAATAAAAAAAAATTACGTCTTAGATATTATTTTATTATTTGATTAACTCTTAAACAAAAGTAATTATGAACTAGGTTCGGTAAAATTATTATTTTATAGATTACAAAAAAAGTTTTCAACAATTAGAATACTAAAATTTTGAAACTTAATAGAAATTATAATATCTTATCAGAATTAAATGATGTAACTATATTTGTTGCAGTTTTTTATTACAATTTGGATATTTTCGTCGGTGCTCTTTTACCACTTGTAATAAGTATTGAAATTGTTCCTCATCTTTAGTTAGGCATCTATTATATTCTTCTACTAATGCGACGCCACGTTCTGCAACGTCATTGACAACTTTCAATTTCTCGAAAAACTCCAAATTCTCTTGATAACTTTCATTATCTGGCCACATTAGTACATCTTCATCCAGAAAGTCGTACGGCAAATCAAATTTATCAAAAAGTTTCAATGATTGTTTTGAAACAAAGTCACTCATATTTTTGTTTAAAAATATTTCTGGTGAGTTCTTGTCCGCTGTGCGTCGTTTTTTAATAATTATAGTAATTTCCTGGCTCTTCATCGATTCAACCATTTGCCTTTTAATTTCAACAGGATCATGTTCATCAAATAGTGCAAAAACAGCTAAATCTTCATTCAGATACCACAAATGATTGGATAGTTTTTTGATAGCAGCTAATGAGACAGATAAATTTTGTTCTTGGTATAGAACTAATTTTTGCATTAGTTCTAAATCTTGTTTTGGAGCGAGAATTGCAGAAGTTGAGGTAAACCAAGCTTTGATGTAGAATAAAACAACAA
>NW_023458556.1:36818599-36825292 GCF_013731165.1 Rhagoletis pomonella
AAAAAACACCAAAATAATGCAATGGGTTACGAATAAAAAATCTTCAGTATTAAGAAATTGCTAAATAAACAATTGGGTATTATTATTGGGAATCTCCTGAAGAGAAACACACTTTTATGATTGAAAATGTCGAATTTCAAGAATTCTATACCATTTCTGGGAAAAGTTGTTTTTTTTTATATAAAATTCATGGAAAACTTTGAGCGCTTTGAGGGATCTGTAAAAATATTTTTTGATTTCAAAATAAAAAAATAGAGGTATATTTTTTCGATATAGAACAATACTAGAGTGTGAGAGCATTAAATTTTTTACTTTGCTTTTTTGGACCACTCTAATGTACATAGAATATACATAGCTGAAGTGGCCCTGGTTGATGCCATTGGTTGCGGTTAATTGTTCTGAGATTTCGCACCAGTTATAAGTAACATTCTTTGAGGTTTATTTCTGAGAAAAACGCGACTAGTAGCATACATACACAGGTTACAGGAAGTCGGTGTTGTATAAATCGTATTTCTATCAGAAAATTCGAACAGTCATTTCAGGGACTAGAACAGCGGTACTAAAATGGTGGTAAACGACCTTCTAGTGGGATTTGTGCAAAAAGGACTGTCGGGTGATTGCCTATGGATTTTAAGATACCTATTTTGATCTGATACAAGTTTACTTGAACATGGCAGCTAAGAGTACGACTAACAGCGGCCTCGCCTTCAACCCTCGCAAGACCGAATTGGTCGCATTCACTCATTGCGGAAAAGTTGAGAAAGGCATCGGTTGCATTAAACTCCCAGCAAAAAACACGATTACCACAGAAGCGAAAGTGTAAACGAGCTAGGCGATGGGAATCGCTTACGCTTTCGCTTCAGGAAGGCCTTATTTTAACATGGGCATGTCATTGGCGGTAAGCCCTTACCCGCAGCATTACCTTCAAACGAAGGGAGAACGCATGGATAAACAGAATCCAGAGAAGCGAACAAAGAATGCCTTACAGAGAAACTAATGTAGAATGCCCAGATGAGTACATACTTATTTATATTAAATCAGAAAATGTCTTAAAAGATTAAAATTAATTAAAATTTGTATAAATCAGTTTTTATACAAACATATGTATGTATTTGGGTATTTAGATTTTACTTAAAAATCGGTATGTACATACATGCATATTTAATTAAGCTTAAAATTGTACTTCCTCACTCATGTACTTCACTTCATTGACTGACTTCAACTTCGCTGCAAATTGAACAAAGCAAAACATGATTTTTATGCGAGACAAATTTCCACAGAAACTAACGGTAGAAAAATATTTTTTGGATATTCATTCTATTTTTCAGCTGACTAGGATACAGCATTCTACTTTGCATTCCCCGAAATGAAGCAAAGAAGTGAAATAAAAAAAAATATTGTAGGACATTCTACTTTGCATCCCCTGAAATGAAGCAAAGAAGCGAATTAAGAAAGAAATATTATAGGTAATTCTACTTTGCATTCCCCAAACTGAAACAAAGAAGCGAAATAAATAAAATATTGTAGGACATTCTACTTTGCATTACCGACAATGCCTAAAAGAAGCGAAAAAATTCGAAGGCATTACAACGCTATGCCTTCTAGAACACGTTACCACTAAAAGCGATTACCGATTTTTTGCTGGGCTGTTACAACGGAGCTATGGGATATAGATCTAAAAAACCATAGCTAAGCCAATTTAGTTTTGCTAAGCACTTGCCTGGGGAATTCAATGAAGATAGCTAAACCGCGCACAATGGACAAACCTAATCGCTATTAGTGGTGCACTAAGAACCACTCCTACATTGGCCATGTTACCGGCTACCAGAGCTACCGCCGCACGAACAGCTATCCAGCTAAGGGAAAACGGCTGCTTCACAGGCTCGAATATCGGACGCTCCGGACTTCGTGAAACTTTCGATTTAACCACTGAGCACTCAATTGCTGCATTTTCGAAATGGATTCTGGTAGCCTCTTCTCTTTCTAATATTGGGTAGGGCGCACAGTAAACTTTTTCACTTGAAGCAGGGGTTAGTGTGGCGCTTGCTGCCGGCAACTCTTCATCAACTTGATATCCGGAATGCTGCAGTTGTTTTTAGGCAGAAGTAGCTGAAGAGATTGGCATAACATACATATCGTCGTTTAAAGTACAAAACCGCATATCAACAAAATGCAAAACCGCGTATGCCAGATTGCATAAATTATTTTCTAGAGAGTAAAAACATTCATATTTCAAAATGGTTCAATTTTTTGTTATAAAGCAATCGCATTTCCTCCTAGTATATTGCAAGACGACTGGATAAGTATTAAGCCAAGAGTTTGTGTGAGCAAATCCAATTTTACATGTTGATACGCGATATGGGTACCGGTACCAGGCCACACCGACATTGTGGAAACTAACATCTGTCCTTCTGTGCGTTCGCAAAGTCACACCTCTCGCTGTGGAAGGCGATTTTGGTAGCTTATTTCCTGATTGGCATACAAGCAGTAGGTCTAGGAATCTTACTTAAGACCTCCTGTCGCCGATGCAAGGATTATGATAGGGTGGAGTTACCTTAGCACTTTTTTAAGGCTGCTCAGCTCATCTTGAGAAGCTCTTGGATATTGAAGCTAGCCGGATTCATAATTTCGTAATTGGCGCTTCGTCGATTTTGGTTCATTAGTTCGGAGTTTACCTACAGGGTAAAATCTCTACAGGCTATTAAAAAATATTTTCAGATAAATGTGCGCCACATGTCCGGCCCTAATAAAGCTAATTCAACTTTCGATTTCATAATGAAAATAAGTACATACTTCACATTAAAGTTACTAACGTTTCGCTTCAATTCAATAACATTAGGGGTATTCTCCAAATCTTGCAAAGCGATTGCACGTAGCACGGAGTGCATGGATTGCATAACTTGCAAACACACCACAACAAAATACATGGGAAACGACATTTCCTATCGCTGCAAAATATGCAACGTCGAAACCCATGTATATATTTGCAAAATAGCATAGCAAAATAAATGCGACCATGTGCTAGTTGTTTTGTTGTTGGAATTGCTACATATTTCTCTCATTCCTCTCATCTCGCTCACTTAATTTTTTTTGCTGTCTCTTGTTATTGTATTTGATACATAATTTCGCTGCTTGCTACCCATGCATGCTACCACTTTGCAATGGGGTGCTCTCCTACTCTTCGAAATTTGGAATAGTATTTTTGCATTTCGTGTAATCCGTGCATCGTGCAAGACTTCGAGAATACCCCTATTGTCTATTCAACGGGATCCTCTTAGGGGGATATGAAGTTCAAAGACTGGCGCTATTCTTTGCTCTAAACATGCATATGTACGTATACATACACAAATGTAATTCATGCGACTTATTAAAAAAACTTTAAAACGCACTTTTTATATTCGATTACAGTGCAAACCAGGTTGGTAAATTTCAACTTTTCAGGAATATGCTTAGTAAGCAAAAAAGCTTCAAATATGTGCCATATGTACAGGATTACTTTGTATAGTAAGTAGTTAATGTTATACATACATATATACAAACACTCTTCTTTTGCCTTTTTTAGCACACCCCTTTCGTTTTCAAAAGCATAATTTCAAATCTTGGATTCAGGTATTCTCAGCACTTTGCCAATATCGAACACGTGTTGTTGTGGAAAACGACGCCATCCACCTTAGAGAGTTAAATGCATACACGGAAAAACAGGAAGCTTTAAATTCAACGCTCAACAAAAGAATAAAAAAGAATACCCAAATTTATGCTTACAACAATAAAGGCAAGTTGAAGCGTGATTTTAAATTTCGCAAGCCTTTCTTCATAACTAATTTTCAATTGCTTGTTGTTTTCTTTTTTTTTTTTTGATAAATAAGTATCTTGATGTTTTACGCTGGTTGCAAGTAAAATACGAGTAACAAAAGGATTCGTGAACTGTGTTACCCGATCCTTCTCACGTAAAGTTTTTTTTTTTTTGTAATCCTTTATTATCATATTTTTATGGAAGTTTAATGTGTTGTAAATTTAGTGGAATAAATGAATGAAAACAAAACATAAATTTTTATTGTAAAGTAAACATATTATATTATGTACATATGTATCATCTGTGTATGTACATACATATGTACATTAGATTGGTGCGGTCTTACAGGCAAAGAAAAACGATTCGCCATACACACCTGAGTCGAAAGTATTTTGCGAGGTAATTTCGAAAAAAAAAAATGTTTTTGTTGACCGAGCCTTTTTACATTTTTCATGCCGCAAAATTTTTTTAAAGAAGTAGTTTTGCTGGAATAATTAAAATAGCTTTTGAGCAAAAGTTTAATGGTTTTCGGCGAGCCTTAATTGGCTGACGTACGTCGTATGTTAGGGTAAGATCTGGTGGGTGAGTTTTAGAACGGGACATTTGAGCTCAATGAACTTTGGAACAAAAAATTGTGTTCTCTATGACGAAAAATGCAAAAACGGGACCCCTACACTTGTGGCCACGCAAACTTTTCCATCACGGTTTTTTTTAATTTTGTAGAGTTAATAAAAAAATGTTAATGTTTTTTAAGAAAAATGGGAAAAACAACAAAGTCTAAGCGGTTGAAGTTATATCTAGCTGTTTTTCGGAGATCACCACATCTCCTCATCAGACCTCTACGTAACCGGTCTACGTAACAGGCGGGTCTACGTAACCGGAACGACCCAGATTTATATCTGGCCAAGGACTGTCTCTCCAGCAACACTCCCCAAAATCTCTGGGGAATTTGTATTTTGTTACAACAACAACAACATCAGACCTCTTTTTCTAGACTTCAGCAGGAATCGAACCAAGCAAAAAAATTTTAGTATACATATGTATGTACATAGTTCACATTGTAACAATAACTATATAAATAATAATATATAATAGGCCTGTTTTTTTTTACACGCATACGTATTTGAGCTAAAAAATTGTATGGAGCTCTAACCCTGCAAACCATTTTTTCAGAGTATTCTGCATTGTAAAGAAATTTTAAAGAATTCGTTAAGATTTAATTCGATTTTTTGCCGAATTTTCTAAAATGAAATAAATTACGCACACTTCCATTCTTTTACGAAATTTCGGAAGAAAATCTGTGAAGCAACGAAAATAATGCTGCTATGTGAAGAATATCTTTCAGAATTTTTCCAGAATTTTCTTTATTTTTCGTACAGAAATTTCTTTACGAGTTCGTGTCAACCCCTTCATATAAATTTCTTTGAAGATTCGTAAAAAAATCGTTACAGAAATGAGATACTCCTAACGATTTCCTTAAGATTTCGGGAACTTTGGTTTGCAGGGAAGCGACATACTTTATATGCGTTTATGAATAGTTGTCGATAAAATCAAAATTACTTGTTGTGAAATGGAAATTGTCGATGATTGTTTTTGTTTTACACGTTAAGCGTAGATGTATATGCGTGTAAAAAACACAGCTAATATAGATTCTATATATATAAAAATGAAATGTCTTTCGTATGACCGCGATGCCTTACCAAACGGCTGAACCGATTTCAATTCTGTAAAAAGTCCTTTTTACGTTCATCTGTGTGGAAGGTTTTTCGATTTAAAGTAATTCAAAACTTTTTTGTTGTTGTTGCCAAGAAATTAAGAAAGCTGAGACGTCACGATTTCACAACTCCATAGAATTCTCTGTATATTGTATGTAACTAAACTACTAAACTGCTGGACCGATTTCGTTCATATTTGGAACATAATGTCACCACCGACTATTACTCCGACTAAAAATTGAATCGATAGGTGTCGCTGGGGTCGGTATATTCCTATAAATTGCATTTTGTTACAGATTTGGCTCATATTTAGAACATATGTAAGCCAATTGAAAATAAATATTTCGACTAAAAAATTTACTAGATAGGTGACATTGAATGATAGATATCTATACGCAATGTGGTATAATATGTTGAAACTTGGCACAGATGCATTAATTATAAATATTCCACTTATGGTGAAAAGTAGTAGACATTGGAGAAGAGGGCGTGCACCTCCAAATACAAACTTACCTTCTCATACCGCATATCTCCAGAACCGCTTAAACTAACATCCTGAAATTGGTCACAACTACGTATGTTATCAACAGGACGGAAAAGTTTAAACTTTTGCTTAGAATTGCTTATTTTACTTATTCAAGGTTTCCAGGCTTAATTTTACCGACCATGCTTATTTCTTTCAGAAAACGGTCAAGAAATAACTGCTATTATTTCGTGTGTGTGTGTGTGTGTGTGTGTGTGTGTGTGTGTGTGTGAATAGTAGTGTCCAAGGAGTTTTGACATCTGATATTTTACACTAAGGAGTTCAACGATCCTTATGTCACTTAAGTTCTCTTTACCTCTGTCGTAAGACAGATTTTGGAATATGCATCTTTAGTATAGAATCCTAGTTATCAAATTCATAGTGATAGGCTCGAATAAGTGCAGAAACAGTTCCTTTTATTTTCCCTAAAATATTTACTTTAAGACTTTTCTACAAATCTCCCACCCTACAAAAATCGCCTGAAGCTTATAGAATTGCCGACGCTTCAGAGTCGTAAAGAGTTGCTTGGGGTTCTATTTTTAATCAAGCTAATCAACGAAATGGTCCGTAGTCACTTCTTACTGAGTGAGATGAATAACGTTTGGTGCTAAGTACTCGATTAATATTAACAAAAAAGTAGTAAAAGAGGAAATCCACTAAAG
>NW_023458556.1:36825392-36831191 GCF_013731165.1 Rhagoletis pomonella
CTTTAGTGGATTTCCTCTTTTACTACTTTTTTGTTAATATTAATCGAATACTTAGCACCAAACGTTATTTATCTCACTAAGTAAGAAGTGACTACGGACCATTCCGTTGATTAGCTTGATTAAAAATAGAACCCCAAGCAACTCTTTACGACTCTGAAGCGTCGGCAATTCTATAAGCTTCAGGCGATTTTTGTAGGGTGGGAGATTTGTAGACGAGTCTCAAAGAAAATATTTTAGGGCAAATAAAAGGAACTGTTTCTGCACTTATTCGAGCCTATCACTATGAATTTGATAACTAGGATTCTATACCAAAATCTGTCTTACGACAGAGATAAAGAGAACTTAAGTGACATAAGGATCGTTGAACTCCTTATGTGTAAAATATCAGATGTCAAAACTCCTTGGACACTACTATTCACACACACACACACACACACACGAAATAATAGCAGTTTATTTCTTGACCGTTTTCTGAAAGAAATAAGCGTGGTCGGTAAAATTAAGCCTGGAAACTTTGAATAAGTAAAATAAGCAATTCTAAGCAAAAGCTTAAACTTTTCCGTCCTGTTGATAACATACGTAGTTGTGACCAATTTCAGGACGTTATTTTAAGCCGTTCTGGAGATATGCGGTATGAGAAGCTAAGTTTGTTTGGGAGGTGCACGCCCTCTTCTCCATTGTCTACTACTTTTCACCATAAGTGGAATATTTATAATTAATGCATCTGTGCCAAGTTTCAACATATTATACCACATTGCGTATAGATATCTATCATTCAATGCCACCTATCTAGTAAATTTTTTAGTCCAAATATTTATTTTCAATTGGCTTACATATGTTCTAAATATGAGCCAAATCTGTAACAAAATGCAATTTATAGGAATATACCGACCCCAGCGGCACCTATCGATTTAATTTTTAGTCGGAATAATAGTCGGTGGTGACATTATGTTCCAATTATGAACGAAATCGGTCCAGCCGTTTAGTAGTTTAGTTACATACAATATACAGAGAATTCTATGGAATTGTGAAATCGTGACGTCTCAGCTTTCTTAATTTCTTGGCAACAACAACAAAAAAGTTTTGAATTATTTTAAATCGAAAAACCTTCCACACAGATGAACTAAAAAGGACTTTTTACAGAATTGAAATCGGTTCAGCCGTTTGGTCATGGATCGCGGTCATACGAAAGACATTTCATTTTTATATATATAGAATCTATATTAGCTGTGTTTTTTACACGCATATACATCTACGCTTAACGTGTAAAACAAAAACAATCATCGACAATTTCCATATCAAAACAAGTAATTTTAATTTTATCGACAACTATTCATAAACGCATATAAAGTATGTCGCTTAGAGCTCCATAAAATTTTTAAGCTCAAATACGTACGCGTATAAAAAAAAGCAGGCCTATTATAGATTATTATTTATATAGTTATTGTTACAATGTGAACTATGTACATACATATGTATAGTAAAATTTTTTTGCTTGGTTCGATTCCTGCTGAAGTCTAGAGAAAGAGGTCTGATGAGGAGATGTGGTGATCTCCGAGAAACAGCTAGATATAACTTCAACCGCTTAGACTTTGTTGTTTTTCCCATTTTTCTTAAAAAACATTAACATTTTTTTATTAACTCTACAAAATTAAAAAAAAAGTGGTGCAAAAGTTTTCGTGGCCACAAGTGTAGGGGTCCCGTTTGTGCATTTTTCGTCATAGAGAACACAATTTTTTGTTCCAAAGTTCATTGAGCTCAAATGTCCCGTTCTAGTACTCACCCACCAGATCTTACCCTAACATACGACGTACGTCAGCCAATTAAGGCTCACCGAAAACCATTAAACTTTTGCTCAAAAGCTATTTTAATTATTCCAGCAAAACTACTTTAAAAAAATTTTGCGGCATGAAAAATGTAAAAAGGCTCGGTCAACAAAAACATATTTTTTTTTCGAAATTACCTCGCAAAAATACTTTCGACTCAGGTGTGTATGGCGAATCGTTTTTCTTTGCCTGTAAGACCGCACCAATCTAATGTACATACACAGATGATACATATGTACATAATATAATATGTTTACTTTACAATAAAAATTTATGTTTTGTTTTCATTCATTTATTCCACTAAATTTACAACACATTAAACTTCCATAAAAATATGATAATAAAGGATTACAAAAAAAAAACAACTTTACGTGAGAAGGATCGGGTAACACAGTTCACGAATCCTTTTGTTACTCGTATTTTACTTGCAACCAGCGTAAAACATCAAGATACCCATTAAGTATTTATTTATAAAAAAAACAAGTAAGAAAGTCTAAGTTCGGGCGGAGCCGAACATTAAATACCCGGCGCAAGTATTAAATATATGTTTTCCACCTTTCCGAAAGCTACCGCTACATGATAAGCCGGGGTGTATACATTTTAAGTAAATTAGCGTCCTTAAATTTCGAAATATTGAAATTTCAAGCATTTCTGAAATTTACCGTTATATGAAAAGCGGCCTCAATTTTAGTCCGATTTCAACAATTTTCAACGGTTTGCTTTTATGTGGCAAACACAGTAACCATACCGAGCTTGGTACAAATTGCTAGAACGGTTAACGAGATACATATATGTGATCACAAGTGGGCGGTGCTACGCCCATTTTCCAAAATTTTGTCATAAACGTATTTCTTGGTAAAGAATTGTTGCAACCATCAATTTTGAATAAATTAGCTTCAATATTTACTGATTTATCGAAGATTTTGTATTTCTCGAAAATACCGTTATATGGGATGTGGGCGTGGTTATTGTCCGATTTTTAAAATTTTCAGCCATTTAGTATGCTGTACTAAGGCCAACAACTGTGCCAAGTTTGGAAGAAATTGGTGCAGCGGTTACCAAGATATACACATGTAACCATAAGTGGGCGTGGCTACGCCCATTTTCCAAAAATTTATAATATTCATGTTTTCCGTCTGAAACTCATTGAAAGTATCAATTTTGAGTGAATTATCTTCAGTAGTTACTAAAATATCGCAGTTTTCGTATTTCTTAAAATTACCGTTATATGGGAGGTAGGCGTGGTTATTATCCGATTTCGCCCATTTTCAATACCATCCGTCCCACGCCCAAAAGAAGTTCACGTACCAAGTTTCGTTAAGATATCTCAATTTTTACTCGAGTTATCGTGTGCACAGACGGACGGACGGACGGACGGACAGACAGTCACCGCTTAATCGATTTCTCTTTTCATTCTGATCATTTATGTATACATTTGTCTATATCTATCTCGATTCGTTTTGCCTGTTACAAACAACCGTTATGTGAACAAAGTTATAATACCCTTGTGCACAAGTGCGCTCGGGTATAAAAAAAAAAGAAAACAACAAGCAATTGAAAATTAGCTATGAAGAAAGGCTTGCGAAATTTAAAATGACGCTTCAACTTGCCTTTATTGTTGTAAGCATAAATTTGGGTATTCTTTTTTATTCTTTTGTTGAGCGTTGAATTTAAAGCTTCCTGTTTTTCCGTGTATGCATTTAACTCTCTAAGGTGGATGGCGTCGTTTTCTACAACAACACGTGTTCGATATTGGCAAAGTGCTGAGAATACCTGAATCCAAGATTTGAAATTATGCTTTTGAAAACGAAAGGGGTGTGCTGAAAAAGGCAAAAGAAGAGTGTTTGTATATATGTATGTATAACATTAACTACTTACTACACAAAGTAATCCTGTACATATGGCACATATTTGAAGCTTTTTTGCTTACTAAGCATATTCCTGAAAAGCTGAAATTTACCAATCTGGTTTGCACTGTAATCGAATATAAAAAGTGCGTTTTAAAGTTTTTTTAATAAGTCGCATGGATTACATTTGTGTATGTTTACGTACATATGCATGTTTAGAGAAAAGAATAGCGCCATCCTTTGAACTTCATATCTCCCTAGGAGCATCCCGTTGAATAGACAATGTTATTGAATTGAAGCGAAACGTTAGTAACTTTAATGTGAAGTATGTACTTATTTTCATTATGAAATCGAAAGTTGAATTAGCTTTATTAGAGCCTTTACCACAGCTTGGAAATATGCTACTCAATCACATGTGGCGCACATTTATCTGAAATTATTTTTTAATAGCCTGTAGAGATTTTACCCTGTAGGTAAACCCCGAACTAATGAACCAAAATCGACGAAGCGCCAATTACGAAATTATGAATCCGGCTAGCTTCAATATCCAAGAGCTTCTCAAGATGAGCTGAGCAGCCTTAAAAAAATGCTAAGGTAACTCCACCCTATCATCCCTCGGCGACAGGAGGTATTAAGTAAGATTCCTAGACCTACTGCTTGTATGCCAATCAGAAAATAAGCTGCCAAAATCGCCTTCCACAGCGAGAGGTGTGACTTTGCGAACGCACAGAAGGACGGATGTTAGTTTCCACAATGTCGCTGTGGCCTGGTACCGGTACCCATATGGAAGCTATACTCTCTCGGTATATCGTCGTTTAAAGTACAAAACCGCGTATCGACATGTAAAATTGGATTTGCTCACACAAACTCTTGGCTTAATCCTTATCCAGTCGTCTTGCAATATACTAGTAGGAAATGCGATTGCTTTATAACAAAAAATAGAACCATTTTGAAATATGAATGTTTTTACTCTCTACAAAATAATTTATGCAATCTGGCATACGCGGTTTTGCATTTTGTTGATATGCGGTTTTGTACTTTAAACGACGATATGTATGTTATGCCAATCTCTTCAGCTACTTCTGCCTAAAAACAACTGCAGCATTCCGGATATCAAGTTGATGAAGAGTTGCCGGCAGCAAGCGCCACACTAACCCCTGCTTCAAGTGAAAAAGTTTACTGTGCGCCCTACCCAATCTTAGAAAGAGAATAGGCTACCAGAATCCATTTCGAAGATGCAGCAATTGAGTGCTCAGTGGTTAAATCGAAAGTTTCACGAAGTCCGGAGCGTCCGATATTCGAGCCTGTGAAGCAGCCGTTTTCCCTTAGCTGGATAGCCGTTCGTGCGGCGGTAGCTCTGGTAGCCGGTAATATGGCCAATGTAGGAGTGGTTCTTAGTGCACCACTAATAGCGATTAGGTTTGTCCATTGTGCGCGGTTTAGCTATTTTCATTGAATTCCCCAGGCAAGTGCTTAGCAAAACTAAATTGGCTTAGCTATGGTTTTTAGATCTATATCCCATAGCTCCATTGTAACAGTTTAATGCAACCGATGCCGTTCTCAACTTTTCCGCAACGAGTGAATGCGACCAATTCGGTCTTGCGAGGGTTGAGGGCGAGGCCGCTGTTAGTCGCACACTTAGCTGCCATGTTCAGGTAAACTTGTATCAGATCAAAATAGGTATCTTAAAATCCATAGGCAATCACCCGACAGTCCTTTTTGCACAAATCCCACTAGAAGGTCGTTTACCACCATTTTAGTACCGCTGTTCTAGTCCCTGAAATGACTGTTCGAATTTTCTGATAGAAATACGATTTATACAACACCGACTTCCTGTAACCTGTGTATGTATGCTACTAGTCGCGTTTTTCTCAGAAATAAACCTCAAAGAATGTTACTTATAACTGGTTTCCATGTTTCCAGTTTCCAGTTTTCCATGAATTTTATATAAAAAAAACAACTTTTCCCAGAAAAGTGTGTTTCTCTTCAGGAGATTCCCAATAATAATACCCAATTGTTTATTTAGCAATTTCTTAATACTGAAGATTTTTTATTCGTAACCCATTGCATTATTTTGGGGTTTTTTGGCGGACCAATAATAAAAAATACTTACAATGAAAAAATTA
>NW_023458556.1:36831291-36859968 GCF_013731165.1 Rhagoletis pomonella
TCCAAATTCAATACAATATCTTTTGGTTTATTCATAAAATTAACAATGTAACAATCTGATAAAAAGCCGCTCACAATAAATAAGAAATTAACAAGGCAGCATGACAAGGGTTCTTTAATGTGAACAAAAACGAAAAAAAAAACACACCTACATACAAGCACCTAAATATTTAAAGATTCCAATTAAAAGTATTCAAAAATTTGATTAACAATATTGGCAAAGTAATTGAAAACTAAATATTAAGCAAATTTCGTATTTCATTAACGCTATTTATATGTACATATATATGTTTGATTTAAAATTTTTAAGCTTAACTTTTTGGATTGGTGACAATGCAAATGAAAAATGTTTCAAAGCCGAAGATTTCTTAAATAGCTTTCGTTTGATACTACAGGTATTTAATACATGTATCTATCAATTTAATTGAATTAAATATAAAATGAGAAATATTTCCCAAACTAAGCTTTCTTTCTTCACTTTGACACCTTTATTGCAACATTTTATTTACCTTAGCAATTACATTTACTTAAATTTTTCAAACAGATGGCAACACTCTCGAAAAAACTTTGAAAATTAAGCTTTATTAAGCCGCTTTGGTTCGATACATATATTGTTGTAAAATGTTATTTATCTTATCAATTTAATCGAATTAAAATTTTCAAACATCTGAATCAGAAAAATAATTATTTTATTTGTTGTTGTTTTTTCTTATATGCGGAAACTTTATTTGTTGTTGTCTTTTATCATATGTGGACCTTCTCTTTGATGTTTTTTCTTACATGCAGAAGTAGTATTTGCTGTTGTTTTTTCTTATATGGTCAAAATTTTTATCTTTAACCTTACAGTCGCACGTATATTTCTGTTTATATTTCTGAAACGATGTGTAAAAACCGAAAGTTTTTCATTTATCCTGGTAATTATCCCCAAAAGCTACATTTTAGTTATATACAGACACTAGTTTCCTATCTTTTGTTGTTTTAAATATAAATGTGGTTTTAGGTGGTCTTTAACGTTACATTTTTTGGAAGTCGGTTATATATAACATCTCACGTAAGGAAAACTTGGCGAATCCCGCAAAGTTAAAAATTATACTAAAGTATTTTAATACAGATCAAGGTTCAAAGAAGCTATAAAAATATTAACCTTTGGATAATGCACGTTTATTTCAAATCTATAAACCGAAATATGCAGTCTTTTACGTTACTTACCATACTTGACTACATTTTCCATTTTGATTGCACGCGAAGCTCAAGATAAACGAACGCGCACCGCATAAATTGGATGACAATCGGCACTTGTTTCTAGATGCGTTAAGATACACATAAATATGTAAAAAAAAATGTATCACGCATTGACGGGTGAGTCAAAGAAATATTTTTTTTTGCACTCGTTCCTTGTTCCCATCTCTGTATCTATTTATCAGATAGCAAACAAACATGCTCCTCATACGTTTAAACAAACTGTAAAAATTTCATCAAAATCAGTCGAGTGGTTTTTGAGTAAATGTGTTAAATCAGTTTGCAACTTTACTTTATATGTAGTATAAACATTTGTCTTAATATTTTAACATCTGGCCACCTTATTTAACATGCGCACCCAATGAATTTCACAAAAATTTCACAACGAATATTAAGCTGGCCACCCTAACAGCTGGTGTGCTAAGCAAAGCAAACAGCTGATTGTGTAGTTTGTTTTCTTGCTTGTGTGCTCGCTGCTGCTGTCGATGGTGGATTTTAGTATTTTATTCACATTGAATTGCAGTTATTTATAGTGAAATGTTAATTAAAATACAGTTTATTGTTTAAAGTGAAGTGTAAAAGTGGAGTATGTTAAGAAAAGTTCCGTTAATTGTGATACTAGGCTCCACTGGTACGGGGAAAACAAAGTTGTCACTGGAATTGGCACAGCGTTTCGGCGGCGAAATAATCAGCGCTGATTCGATGCAGGTATGTTCAATGGTAGTGGATGTAAGGCAGGGTTGTTGCATTTTCAAAATTTTGTTTTAATATAATGGTTTACTATGAAATACATAAAATTCATTGAATAAATGCAATTAACAAGCTAAATTAGTTAAGTGTATTAATATTTAGTATAAGGATTGGAAACTATAAATAATTTATGAACGGAATAAATATAAGTACATATCCTACATACTATTTATTTTAAACAGGAAACGAAAATAACAATGAAATACAAAGATTTTTATTTTTAGATCATTGCGCAACTGTCATTTTTTGATTTTATTCTTTCTTTAAAAAATAATCGTTATTTTTAATTTTTCGATAAAAAATAAACGCTTAATATGATTTTTTATTTTTTCGAACCAATTCATATGTTTTTATATGACTTTTAATTTTTCGAAAAAAAAAATCATAAAATAATAGTCTAAATTATTTACATATTTCGATATTTTTTAACTGTTATAATGCAGACTGCGTTGTTATGAACATTTTGAACCTTTTTTTCAATTTCAATTTCTAAATCTGATCTAAAAATTAAATCTAAAAATAATGATCGCAAAACTAGACGCCAAATTTTAGTGGTTAAATCATGATTTTTATAGCAGTTTTCACACTAATTTCGGTAGTGTTTGTAAATTGTTAGTTCTTACTCGGTAATTTTTTCAACTTACTTTTGATGATCTGGTAAATTATGTTTATCAATAGCTGATTCATATTTAATCATATTGTTTAGAGTGGAAAGGTGCTAAATCCATTTTTGCAGGAGAGGAAAACACTTCTCAAACCCATTTTCTGCAAGAATTTCACAAAACTTTGAATGAAACATTTTGCGTGTTTAAAGCAAAGCAAAACTTCTTACGCATCAGAAGGCTTCGTTGATAATTAAAAAATTTCGAATTTTTTGTGAGGTTATCGATTTTGCTGTGCATCTTTCGGACTTAGCGTTGTTGCCTTTAATTGAATACAGACATGAAGAAATAACACAAGCACGTTCAACCTTTTTGAGGCTTTGTACTTTTAATTTCTCTTGCTTCCTATATCAAAATATGAATTTTCACAAAAGGGGGCCTAAGCCATTTTTCACTCTTAGCTAGCAATATGTACATACATACATACGTGACGGGCAAAACTGTAACACGGTGTAACACTTTTTATTTCTGCCACAGCTAGCTTTCCAAATTCTAACGACTTTCATCCTTTTGTTGCATTTTCTTGTTGGTACACCCCTACTCCCTCTCTCATAACTATTTGGAGTCAATCCAACAACAATAAAAAAAACAGCAGACAAAAATGTAAATTAAGGCAAATGTTACGGTTTTGCACGCACTCTCATTTTTGCATTTTACAGTTATCTTTTACTTAGTTGGAAGTCAGATGACTTTTCTGTACTGTAATTTCTTCAAGAAGAGATCACCAGTAAATAATGTGGATAATCAGGAACCATAAATGAAAATAATATATTTACTGCGGAAAGGCGGGACCGCAGGAAAAATGGCAAAAAATTGTGAAGTTTGCCTCATGAAAATGTTAAGACTGAGAAAAAATATAGCCTAAGCCTTAATGCAAATCAGTAGGCAGGGAGGCGAAGAATATCCAAATTGAGCGCAAAGGCATCATAAAAGAAGAAAAAAGCAAATTTAATCAAAATACATGTGCGGGTGTGACAGCATTTTGCTGTATCGCACGAAAACCGGACCGTTGCTAACTGGGGTATGTTACGCCTTTCAGAATGCAATAAAAAACACATGTTTAAGTTTCAATTGAAGGTTATTTGGTTTGATAAGACTAAATTAATCGCTTTCGATCAGATGACCGGTCATCGTATTGGATCAAAGACCCAAATTAGGCCCAAGCACATCATGTAAAGCAAACTGTGAATCACAGTGGTCGGTCTAATAGTTTGGGGTTGTATTTCAAAAATTTTGTGGGTCCGTTAGTACGCATTATGCGTAAGGAACAGTATCTGTTCATATTTCAACAAAATTTGCAAGATGTAGTAGAAAAAATGAGAGTTTCTGCTGAAAAATCATCCAAAACACACTGCACATGTTCGCAAAAACTGGATTCAAATGCAAAAATTTGTTAATTTGAAATGACCTCCACAATCCGCGGGCATGAATCTCATCGAGAATTCGCGAAATCAACTAAAAGCACAGCTTACTAAGTATCCAAGTAAGTTCAATGGAGAACATGAGCTGTGAGAGCAAACTAAGGATATATGGGAGAGTATACCTCCAGAATTTTAACAGAGATACAAATAAGGTATGCCAAATCGCATCCAGGAACTAAAAAAAGCAAAAGGGTACTGAACATTGTATTAGTAGTTTTTTCGTGAAAGTTGTTAAAAAGTTATTAAAAATATATGAGTGCAAAACTGCAACATTTGTATTTATTTACATTTTCGTCTGCTGGTTTTATTATTGTTGTTGGATTGACTTCAAATCATTATGAGAGAGGAAGTACAGGTGTACCAATAAGAATATACACCAAAAGTATGAAAGTCGTTAGAACTTGGAAGTATAGCGATGGCTGAAATAAAAAGTGTTACACCATGTTACAGTTTTGCCCATCACTGTACGCACGATGCAGCGAACAAAGGTGGCGCTGTCCGACATACCGCTACTTTGGTTTTGCCGATTCTGACAATTCTGGTCTACAAGTAAACCATGCCTCAGAAACTTTAAATGCACTGAATCAATCAATACTTGCACAAAAATCACAATTTTTTCACATTTTCCTTATTAATTCTTATTGTAAATTATATATTTTTACAATTTAGCACAATTAGCGCGTTTACTGTCGAAAAATTTTATATTAAGACAATTTTGTCTTCTGACATTTTCTTTTAACATCCAATTCGGCTTTGTTTACTTGTGGTATACAAATGTCATCGCCGTCAAGACGGCGAACTCTTGTATTCTATCATTCTTGATACATATGTGTGTGTTATGCTTTTCGGAAGCGGACCACTATCAGAAAAATTATCAAGCTTGCCACCACAATAAGGGTATTCATTATAAACTGTATAAACTTATAATTGTGTAAACCTTATAATTTAACTGTCAAAATTTGTATGAAAACTCGTTTACACATTTCTGATAAATTTCTCCAACGATTTCACTGAATAAACTTGATAAACTGAAGCCAATGCAACTCTGTCGCAACTCTAGTTGTGTTTTCTTGGGCAATAATCGGGATGCGCTTAAAATTTTGCACGCAAATTCAACAACAACGATATTATTATTCGCTCCGTCTTGTTTTATTCGCTGATAATTTGGCCTCACTGTTTGGTAGCAGTGACAAATGAATTCATACACAAAAAGACATTCTGCCATTGTTTCTTTTAACTTGCTTCAAATAAATCGCGTTTATGTTAAATATTTATTTGAAAGAATATCATCTCGTCTTAACATATTTTTTCCCCATTTAGTGAGGTCATTTCTAAAACTTCTTAATCCTCGTGCTAGTAGTATAGAATTACTGATATTGGTTGTCGCAAGTGTAAACGAAAGGAGAGTATGGGGCGTTCATGTAACAGAGTGCATAAATTTATAAGAATAATATCTGCTTCATAAAGTTATCGGTTTAGATGAATACTACTAATAATTCGATAATCGGTAAACCGACAACAAAATAATTTCACGCAAAACAAAATACTTACATGGGGAAAAGCTACTGAGTAATGAGTAACGAAATATCAAGTTCGTTGTGAAGACCCTCATTATAAAGATATAACCATTACCTTTCGCGCTAAATCTACAGACTTGGAGGAAACTTTTTTCGACACGATTTTTCACATTCCCTTTTGGTGTGGCTCGTTTCATTTACACACGGCGACTTTTTTGTATTTGCAAAAAAAATGAAGAGGGTTGCCACCTATTCCAATTTCAAAGGATGACAAACGAAAGAGGTTTAAGAAAGCTTTGTTTCAAAAATATTTTGAACAGGGTCGCCAAATGTTTAAAAGACAAATTCAATTTTATTATTAAGTAAAATGAAGTATGTATTGCAAAATTAATGCTAAATTAAAATTTATTTACAGAATGTTTTCGGAGATGGTTGCCACCATTTTAAACGCCAAACTGAATTTAATTAATAAGTTAAAATTTTTAGCCATAGCAAAAAAAATTGATCAACACTTAACAAGATGTGTTTGAACTTTTTAAGATGAGAATACACCGGTCGTACGACCTTTTTGTCATCGATGTATCGAAATTCATACATGTATTCTGCCTGTACGCGGGTGTGCAGAGGTGCTTGCTATTATTCGCCAGGGTCGAAGATATCCTAGGTGCGGTTGCTGCCTGACACAACATTAAGTTTTTGGTTTTATTGATTTTCGTTTGTTTTTTTTTTACTACTATAAAAAAGCATATGTGAAGTGCAGAGCGAAAGCGCATTCAAACGAAAAAAAATAAATCTGTTTAAAGTAAACACAAAATCACTTCGCGCCAAATCATATGTGTTTTAGTTTGAAACAAATGATGATGTAAGGGTAGGTCTACAGGCCAGTTGCACCGCATCCAGATTTGATCTACATATTTGAAACAAATACGATAAGGTAGTTTTTTGTCTGTGCACTAAAGTTGATTTGAGTCTGGTTGAAGTTTCTCTAATAGCTGTTCCCCTAAGGCAGAGCTTCTTAAAGTGTGTTCCGTAGAAAAGTCACCGGGGTTGGTTACGCGAACTTAATTTTGGTATGAATAAGCACGGCGGTCGGTTTGAGTTTCACACAAAAAGTAAAGTTCTATAAACAGCTTGCCCGAGACGCAGTTATCTATTTTCAAGTATACATATATACTGGTAGTTGGAATGATTAGTTGTATTTTTTTACAAATTATCCAGTAACTTGCCAGCAACTCTCCAGTAACTTTATTTCTAAGAATTCGCTCTCATAGAAAAAATTTGCAATAAAGTACGCGAACGCTTTTCCAGTAATAGTTTGCAAGTTTCATGAACAGCTGATAAATTGGTTGTTTATTCGCAGCAAATTCCTAATAAAACAATATATTTTGTATTTAAATAGGTTTATTTTGTGAAATTCAACAATAAAAACCTACAAACAGTTTCCTTATTAGTTTAAATTTCATCCAGCAACATGCGATCAGCTGTTTGTCGTACTGGCAAATTCTTAAAAGCAAAAATTTATCCAGTAAAATCCAGTAAAAACTTGCAACTTCAACTGTCATTTTTCGCTCTCTCAATTTCCCCTACTTTGCAAGTTTTTGCGTACGAAAACGCCAAAACATGAAAATTCGTAAAAACTTTTACTGGATTTTACTGGAAATGAGTAAAAAAAAGCAACTATTGCCGCACTGAGTGCCATACCTACATAAGAGCGTCTAGCTTGCGCTTGCCAGTTTGTTTTTTTTCTAACTGGTATGTGTTGTGGGCCGCTGTAGCTAAAGGGTTATATACAACTTTCTACAAGGAACGCGATGAATTGCCAAATGAAATGTAAAATGTCATAACTGGGCACTTGGTAAATCACCTGAAATCTTTGTCAGATTATTTTTCGTATGGTAATAGTAATATGTATAGGTTTCGCATAAACTCCACACATTTGAATCTGTGTCTCTGAAAGAGTTTTGGGTTAGTGTTAAGAGTTAATATCATGAAGTTGCTAAAAGGCCGTCTTAACTTTGCTCCCTTCTGTCACAACGTACTCTGTCAACAGGGGTTTCAGCTTACACTTATACAAAATACAAATTCAGGTCGAAATTGGATGCTACCCCAGAAATGTGCATACAGCTTTCAGACATTATATCGAACTACTATTTTATACAATAATTAATAACAGTGAAACAATTTCATTCTTCACACTAAAATTTAAAGTATGTATACTATTTCTAGTAAAAGTTTTTATTCATATTTAAATTGCACTTCCTTTGATGTTTAGTAATTTGATTTGGGGTTCCATAAAATAAAAGTTGTTTAGTAAGGGTTCCATCATCTTAAAAAGTCTAAGAACCCATGTTCTAAGGAAGAAAAAAGATCGAACGGCTTTGCTTTCAAGATATCGGCAAACATATGGTCCCATGGGTCCAGCAAATCAAATTTATTCCCAGAGACTAGCCCACAGTATTAAAAAAGAATTCAATAACATGCCAAAAAACTTCAATAATCCAATTTTCGACCCTATTTTGATTGTAGTACTATGTACTCAGATATGAGCCCGGTTCTTGAAGAAAAATAATGTACCTATTCAAGTCTGGCAAGATGTACATCCACATTTACATATTCGTGGACTTTTAACCTAACCACTTATGTGATTTTAAAAGTTTTGCTTAGGATTAAAACTAAAGACGAACTTTCCTATAAACTCTGTATTTATTTATTAAACTTTTATTGAAGCAGCACTGAAACTAAATTTATGATTAGTAAAACGTTTAGATAGGACTCAAAAATGTAGTACTTCGCAGTAAAAATAGTTAACTCGAGATATGTACCTAGCTTGATGTATTTCATAATTTCGGAATCCCCTTTTTTAAAGATGGATTTATTTTTAACTTTGGTACAAAAATGCCCTATCTCAACATATTTTCGATTGGGGTAGGGCGTTTCTGAACTAAATTCTGAGATAGGGCGTTCTTCAGCCAAATTATGAAGTAGGGAATTCTTGAAAAGTTTTCTAAGATAGGGCGTTTTCGACCTGGCTGTCGAGATATGTCGATCTTCCACTCAGCCGTCGATATTTACTATTCGCATGCCCAAAGAATAAAACCAATTAAATGGCACACTCGATTAAACTAAATTATTTTGAATTAATTAAAAAATTTCCTCATTCATTTACGCGTGCTAAACTGGTTTGTTTAAAACCTTCCTATTGAGCATCTCGCTTTCATTTCGCAATAAAATATCAACATAACAAAACACTTCACAATTTTTATTTAAACTGTCAAATAACTCAATAAAGAAATAATACGGATAGCACAAAGCAACAGACCGATTAAGGTTGTGCTAAAGCAACAAACCACAACAAACAAGGAAGTGTTTTTTATTGAATTATCGATAATATGACAATTTATAAAACTAGACTAGACTACATACTTAAATATACTCGTACTATATATTATCATACTTATGTATGTATGTACATGTGTAGGTGTGCTTGTATGAATAAAATAGTTTATAAATTTTTGGTCTTTATAGATTCTGTCAAATATGCACATAAATTTCGGACAGAATTTGTCTGATTAACTGATTTGCAAAAGTTTTTAAAATGTATATTAGAAATATGTTAGATAGGCACTTAGGTTAAAATGAAATGCATATATTGAAAAACTATGTATTAAAAATTTGAAAAAATTAATATGTACGTACATGTATCTTATTATATTAAACGAGCAATTCTTGTATATATATATATATATCCATAGGGTTCTCGGAAACGGCTCTAACGATTTTGATGAAATTTTGTACACAGATAATGATTGCATTTTAATGTTATCTGAATGGGTATTATTTCCGCGAAGACTCGTATAAGGTTGCCACCTATTCGAAATTAGTTACAAATTAATTAAAACATCATAATATGTGTATCAAATGGAAGGTATTTTAAAGATCCCTAATTCAAAAAAATTTTTAATAAGGTTGCCACCTATTTTGAATCGCATATTTATTTAATTTTTTGTTTAGAAAAAAAAGGTAAAATATTGCAATTCATGGGTGCCAAGAGAAGGTTCTTAAACAATGCTTTCCCTATACAAAAATGTTATGTCTTAGGATATAGTGTAAGGTTGCCACTTATTTTCGATAATACACAATTTATCTAAAACATCGCAATATGGATATCAAATGAAAGGTATTGTTCAAAACTTTGGTCAGAAAATATTTTCCATCAGGGTTGCCACGCTTCCTTGTAATACAAATTTTTATTTTGTTAATCTCAATAAAAATTTTTTTATGTATACATACATAGTACACATACGCTCAAGATATGTACCATTCATTCCAGCGTATTTCGGGATAGGGTTACCACCTAAATTTTAGAGTAAGGAATTTACTTAATAGATATGGAAATACTATTTTTTTTTGTTTATTTCCAAAATATTTTTTTTAAAGCTATCCAAATCTTAAAAACTTTAAAAAGTATATGCACTCCAGGCAAAGCTCGGTCAACCTGGTACTGTATATGTATATGTGGTACCTAGGGACAAAACGGTACGAGTAAATACAAGTACATACTAGATACTTTTCGTCCGATACGAAGTAATTTTGGTATCGATACCTTTGAAGAAGAATACTTCGGCAGAAAGTATGTACTTGTATCGAATCCCGATTCAGTGACAATTTTATTCACGGACTTTTATTTTTTAATCTAATCATTATTGTGAATAGTTAAAATTTTTTGGCAGTTTAGTGGCCAATGAAAAGAAAGTCCTAAAAAGAAAGATCTATTATCATCTCATTAACATATCGCTGGCTTAAATTGAAAAGTTGAAGAAAGTTGAAGTTGAAAGAAAAGTTGAAAAGTTGCACTTTTTGTGAAAACTCATATTTGGGTTTAGGAAGCATGGTAAATTAAAAACGCAACGTCTCTAAAAGGATTATCTAACGTGCTTGTTTTATATTCAATTAAAGCCAAATTTACTAAGTCCAAAAGAGGAACAGAAAAATCTATAAGCTCAGAAAAAATTCAAAATCATTTAATTTGCAACAGAACCTTCTGAAAAATTCTTGAAGGAAATGTTATGACAAATTTTTTCCTCCCCTGTAAATTTTCTACACTCTAAGCTAGCGATATGAATGCCTACACTACACTATAATTTTGTCCTTTAAAAATTATGAGCATGATTATTTCTTTCAGAAATATACCATAAAATGTTGTTTAACAGTGTTGTAATACAGATAACTTTTATTAATTAATCAATTTGTATGAAATAAATTCTAAAAAATTGTTTTTTATCTCAATTGCTTTCTCTTTGTACAAAATAAATATGTATTTATGTATAACAAATAGAATAACTAAATTCTGTGGACTTTTTAAAAAATAACTTATTGGACTTTGCATTTTTTTCTTTTAATTTGGGAGGCCATTCTAGTAAAAGGCGAGCGCTGTGGTGTAGTGGTTAGCAAAGTGGGTGGCAAAGGGACTGCGCTACAATCACCATACTTAACATTTTTTTACAAATTGGTCTAAAATGAGTGAAGGAGTTGGAGCAGCTGTTTATAAGCACCGGGACTACTTTTGACTTTTTCTTTTAATTTTTTTTTTATTTTGTCCCAGGCGAATTGACACAGGTGCTGTTACCAGAGCAGCTGATTTTAAGGCGAACGGTGCTCATTGTCAAATGTATGTGTTTTCTGTACATTTTTTGTATTCTGATTGTAGTCGTGCACCTGCCGATATCACCTTGTATGAATTCGCCGTGATTTTGTCACACAAATTTCACGTCACGTCAGATTGGAAACGTCCATATTCAGTATATTCTACGCAGCTTTCTTTTTTGGCTTTATATAGCTTATTTTAAGCGCATAGCGTTTCGTTTACATATTTTTTGCCTTCTAAGCATACTAATTCTTTAGCCTTTACTCTAGTAAAAAAAACCAAAGATTGGAAATCAATTGCGTACAGTAAATCAATTTTCGTGCTTTTTATTTAAATATGCTGTACTTTCTACTCTTTTCAGGTGTACGCTAATCTGGACATAGCTACTGCCAAAGCTACGAAGGAAGAACAATCTCGAGCTAAGCATCATCTTTTAGATGTAGCCACCCCCAATGAACCATTCACAGTTGTGCATTTTCGTAATGCTGCGTTGCCAATTGTATCCTTTTTGAAAAGCTTTACAAACCAAGTTTGTCTTTATTGGATTGTCTTACGATGTAAGTATTCATACTGGGTCAACTTGTCAAAGAAGGTTAAATTAACTACACAAAAAAAGCAACATGATTTTTTCAAACAGTGTCGTTTTCGGGGTTTCCATATTAGCAATTTAAAATTTTGAACCGAAAAAGTATTTATTGCTAATTCGTATTTCATAAAAATATCATGCTGAAATCAAGTAATTTTCCCATGTAAAATTTTTCAGTAAATGCGAAATTGGCGAAAATTCAACCAATTTCAACAATTTGCTATCAATATTTAAAATTTTTTATCAGATTTTTTAGAGAAGTTTTGGGCATGGATTTTTATAGCCAATTTAATTCAAGTATAATAAGGTGCCAGTTCGAAGTTGTGCGTTTTCTTCACTTTTTGTACTGAAATTTAATGAGCCTAACCTAAACCTAAATACCAAACAAATTCCTGTCAGCTTGGTGCAACCCAGCCATGTTTCTAACCGGCGAAGGGTTGAAAAGCTTATTTCTGAAGTAGCGTTACTAGCAGAAGTGTGGCCAGAATGCAGAAAAGTTTGTGAATCAATAGAAAAGAATATTCGTCGCAGTTACCAAGAACTTCACGTTGCACACAGGAGTATTTGTATGATAAAACCAGTCAAAATTGAGATTCATCAACTTTGATAAAATTCTCTTTAAACATATTATTTCTGAAGCTATATAACCGATCTATCAGTTGGCAGGATTTTTGACTACGTGAAATAGAACATAGCCTTTATGTGATTTTTTTTTTCTGCGCTTCCAATAGCTGCATTTGTTGCTTTCGTTTATGTATCTTAAAATAGAACTAGTAGATATACAAATAGCAAGCATGTACTATAATTTATATTCTTTTAAATTATTTGAAATCGGTTCTATGGGATATTTATTTTTAGCAAAATATTAAAAAAAAATTATAGTCATTTTGTTTTCTTGTCAGGTATTGTCGGGTAATATTCTTTTATCTATACTAATATGTATATATTTTGAAAGTCTTTTTTTTTGGGTTCGCAAAGCTCGAGATCGGCTGTACGGATTGTTTTGAAATCTTGGTTATAGGTTCTGGATGGGCTTCTCATTGTCTTATACTACGTTCAAATTGACGAGCTAAACATGTTAAATGGGCTTGAACCAGTTAAATGAACAAAACATGTTCATAAACAAGTTAAATCGCATGCAATTGTTGTTGGAAAATTGAGCCAGTTAAATCATTTAACTCGTTTGAAAACCAGTTCAACGCAGAGCTGTATCAGAAAGCTTTCTGCTCCTGCCAATCAGAAAGACCCCAAAGCTTTCATTTGACACGCCAACGTTCAAAAAATGTATATTCTGAAAAATCATGGTGTAATAATAACAAGGTGTTGTCAGTAACTTAACCTCACTTTTTCGGCAGGTCTATTCCGGTCACGCATTTAAAAGTACTAGAAAAGGTACTAATTATTTACTACTTTTAATCCGTTGGTGCATACTACTTCAAATTAAATGTAGAAAAATGTATAATTACAGGCTTATAAGCCTTAATATATGTTTGTATCGGCAGCTCCACACAGTTTGGACATATATTGTAACTTTAAAAAAGTAAAAGCCGTAAAATAAGACAATTTCCTATTAGACTGTAAATGATATTCTAAATAGATTAAAACACATAAATATCGATAATATAAGCGAATTCCTAATTTAACCATGCCACCACTCTATTCTAATGTATCAGTAGTTCATTTGGCTCAATATTATGACAATGCAGCAAAAGTTATTTAATATAAAAAATCACCTTTCCATACTATTTTTGTGAAAGTTTTTCTCCATTGATAACCACGATATCTTTTATTTTTCTACTTTTTGAGTACAAAAATTATACAAATCCAGCAATTTTAAATATTAATATTGTTCTGAAAACACCAAGTTCTTTAAAAATTGCGATAAAACGAATTACTAAAATGGAGTATTTTAGATACTATTTCCCAACGAATAGTAGTATAAAAATTAAGATCGGCAGCACTGAAAATAAGCATGCCGATCTTGTCAAAATCACAACAAACACGTCGCTACTGACAACACCTTGTTATTATTCCACCATGCTGAAAAATATTAAAAATTAAAAATTATCAAAAAATACCAAAATTGTATGCATGTCTGCCCACCAAAAAAAGAAGCCAAAGCGGTAATTAGTTATTTCCCATGAGGTCTCATCGTACGCAGAGATAAATAGTGCATACAAACTAAACATTTTGAAGTCTCTAAGTAATCCGTATGCGTTAATATCAAGCAGACATTCGCTCAAAACAAATTGAAACACAAAAACTTGATTTTGAATATTTTTTTTTTGATTTTTTATTGGTAATCAAACAACCGTCAAAGTTAACTCTAAATGTTCAATGTGGACGATTTTGTTTTCCAAAAAGCTCTTTTTCATTTAACAAGTTAAATGAGGCCAATTTGAACGTAATATTAGGCAAAAAAAATACTTCTAAAAATCCTATAGAATCTAACATACATGCCCACATAACAGCGCTGCTCACCTGCAAATCACAAATAAGAGCGCTGTCTGCTGTTATTTCATACGGAATACAGCGCAAAACAAGGGATATGTATAGTGTTGCCACACATAGGCTTTTCCTACCAAAACTGGTAGGCTTTTTTTCATTTGGTAGGTTGGTAGGCTTGATTGGATTTTGGTAGGTTTTCTGGACAGTGAGTACACTCAAAAAATAACTTCTCTTAATTGTAGAAAAACAGAAATCAAAATGAAGAAAAATGGGAACGAAATAGCACTAAAGAAGTTTTATCCTCTTTTCATGCCCAACATTTCTTCAAAATGATAGATTACATCCACGGTTCCATATTTTCATGAACGTTTTTACACATTCCAAAAAAAACTTACTCATTCGGGAGAATTTTTTACTCATTCGGAAGAATTTTCGACCTTAAAGTAAGGAAAGTTTTTTGGTTCAGTGTAATAGTTCTTTGCGAAAAATAGAAAATATGTATCTCCAAACATTTTAGCAACCTTTTTTTACACGAATATTTCACCGGTGCCTTCGTATAGCCTTGTACTTGGTACTTGAACCAAGATTTCAGAAAAGTCTGCCAATGGGCTCGTACCCAACCATATTCCAGGCGGAGGTCCTCGCAATCGAAGTCTGTGCTCGCGAATATCATCGTAGAAGACAAATGAGCCCAAAATAAATATTGTATCGCACTGTGGGGTAATCGACCTTGAAACTGGAGATCAATTCATATCTCATATTCATAGTTAAAATCAGGTGGCAACCCTATTCAAAAAAATTATACCTTCTTGCACATCCAGAGGCCCAGTCCTTTCATTTGACACCTCATCTTTTATAATAGAACGAACAGTGCAGGTTTTATAATTTAAAAAAAGGTGGCAACCCTTTTCAAAAAAGTCACACCTATTTGTACAATGACCCTGGGATTCAGGAATTCAGTCTCATCTCAAGTCTCTAAATTTGAGATTATCAATTACAGGTCTATTCTGCGCTGGTAATAAAAAGTTTTTAACCGGTAAATAAAGTTCCTTTCAATTTTTAAACCCTTTTCGCATTCTGTGTACTCTTGTAACCGGTAAATTTTGTTACCATCTCATAAGCTGGTAATAAAGTATTGCCCCGTGAAATATGCAATGCCAGAATTTTCACAATTCTTCATAGCTGAATTGCTGAATATTTTAACTGCATTACCAACGTTCCTAGAATCGCGGTAACAAGAACTGGTAACATTTTTGGTAATAAAATTTTCCGGTTACTAAATTTTTGGTAACGTGCAGAATAGACCTGTTAGTGAGTATTTTTGTGACTTGAGACGATTTGGGTATTCAGAAGGAGAGAGTCACAAAAAGTTCACCAAAAATGTGTGGTGAAAGCAAACATATACTACGTTTATACGCATGCATAAGTCGCTTTAATTCATTTCCCGGCGATTCAAAACCTATGTATAAACTGAATTTCAATTCGTTTTTAAAGAGCGAAGTGTTTTGGCTCACACTCCATTTCAAATCGGTAGTTTATTATACCAAATAGTCTCAAAATCCAAGTTCACCACCAAAAGTCACTATTAGTGACTAGAGACCGCTTACTGAATGCCAGGGTAAGAAGACAATCCTTTTAATTCGGAACCTTAGTTTTAAAATCGAATGATCGGTGCCGTTAACAAAAAATGCCTTCATGTATTGTATGTGAACATATGTACATACGTACATACATATGTATATAGATTTGATCTAACCCTGGTATTTGTAGAGATAGGAGCTTCAAAACTATTACATTCGAATATACACAACCTTGAAAAAGCAAAAGGCGACAATTAGTAGATATTATTTGCTCAAACTGATAAAAGTCATGGAGGAATCACAATCTACAGTGAGAGATGAGTCGAATGGTACCTTTGAAAAGCTATAGCATAATTTTTTCACTATGCCTTTTTGCTGTCAAAAATTGTAAAATAACTTTTATTTTCGGTCTCTGCTATTTTTCAAACTAATTTATCTCAAAATACGTGTTTAAAATTTTTTCTCACCTGCAAACTGATAAATCCAGCGTATCACAATTTTATTTTGTTTTGCCATTCCTTGTTGTTGTTGTTGTTGTTGTTGTTGTTGACTTTATTCCACATCTGTTCACTTACATACATATATTATGTATATATGTATGTGTATTATAATGCGCATAAGAGCCCATAGAAAGCACACATTTACAGACGTACATACATATATTCTTCTTAATTTATTTTATATTTTTACGATCATGGGCCATTTTCTAAAGTAACCTTTAACTTTAAAGCTCACTTTATATTTAAAGTTTGGATTAAAAATAATGATATTTCTAAAGTTAAGCATTTCTATTATCGGTTTTGACATACGTATGTATGTTTCTTGGTTGTAAACCAATTTAAAGCCGATAATAAAATGCTTTACTTTAGACACAACCATAAATTTGAATGCAACCTTTGAATATAAATTCAGCTTTAAACTTACAGCTTACTTGAGAAAACGGCCCTAAGTAATACATAATTATTGCACTGAACACTTTTTCCGCACGTTATTTGCACTATTTTTTTTACATTATTCCACTGCTTTACTCTTTTCTTCTTATCACCAACCACTAATTATCACACTTTCATGTAAACACTTTATAAATTGTACGCGCTATTTATTCACTATAATTTTCTTTATTGCAATCACACTTAGAACTTTACACAACATTTGCGTCGATTTAAATTTCCGCATTTTTACCGCTTGTTTTGCGCAAACAAATTAATAATTTCACACAATTAAAGTTTATTTTTTATGCGATCCGCACTCCTCACGCATCACAGTTTTCTTCAACTACTACTACTTCGGTCGCCTCAGCACGACTCAACTAACGAACGCCACTGCAAAGGACGAAGTCGTGTTTGTTCATGAACTGCATGCGGGTGTGCTGCATTGTGTTTTTTTCTTGTGAGGTGTATTTTCTTTGATTTGATTTGCAAATGCAGCGGTCGTTGCATTATGCAAATGCGTTTTAGTAAATCAAAGTATGGATTGATTCTTTTACATTTGCTTTCAAGTTATAGCATCAATAATTAAGTACGTACATATGTATGTAATATTTCGAACACACTGGAAACTTAAGGAGTGTTCGTCATTGAATTCATATATGGTTTGCAGGGCTGGAAGGTTTTCTCGCCTTTTCCAAATCTGCGTAGAGATATGAACGAAGTTATCTTGACTACGTATACTGTTATGCATACTTACGCTGACCAGATTTCTGTGGCCGTAAATCGGGACATTTCTAAATTATCGAATCCGAACATACAACTAGGTTTTTATAATAAAAAGACATGATATCTCTTAATACAGTTTTATTTAAAACAAAACAAAGAGAAACAAATTTAAAAATTATCGCAAAAATGTATACACACAATATGTATTTATATTCGGTGATGAGAATGTATATATGGAAAAGACATTTTAGCAACTTTTGGCTACTTTTCTTTGTTTAAGAAATATTATTATTATTTATGAAAATATAACTTACTATCTAAAAAAAACATGTAAGTCAAAATTTAAAACTTTGTAGAACATTTATGAAAATTCGACGGATTTTAAAAAATGTTTATCAAAATTTTAAACATTTCAATCAGATTTTTTTGAATCTGGAGCACAGAGTTTTGTAGGTTATTAAGTTTTAGTGCAATAAAAGGCAAGTTTAAAGAGGTACCCTTGATTTTTGGCAGTTTTTGTTCGCGCATTTTCTTCCATCCAAATTACTATGTTCAAAAATTATTTTTTTTTGTATGGGGAAAATAAGCAACACCTTCCACAAAAGAATTTACCCAAAATCAACGGTACTCATAATGTTTATAAGAAATCTAGTTAAAAAGCTCAAAATGTTGATGAGTCTTTGTCGAATTTTGCTCATTTTTGTACAAAGTTTGAAATTTTGACTTACATGGTCTTTGTTAGATAACGAGCTACACTATCGTAAAAAATAATAAACATTGATACTAAATATCAAATAATCGAGAGGAATAGATAAAGAATGCTAAAATATCTCTTCCCTATTTATATTTTCGCCACTGTATATTTATATATCCATGATTTTTTCGAGGGAATTAGAATTATTTTTTATAATTTCACTAAATTCAAGTTAGAATCGTTTCATTAAAAAAACTTAACAAACAATTATAAATACCTAAAAAAAAAACATTTACATAATATAGCGAGAGCACTAGTTTGGGAAAATAAAACATAACCAAAGATCATAGAATACAAGGATGCTGGTTATGGTTATGGCTCCCTGATATTCTATGTCCTTTGTGGTAACGAAAGTGCTGCCACGTTTGTACGAAAAATTGGTTTTTGGCCCAGAGTACAGGGAGACTCTTATTAAATTAATAAATAAAACACTGAAAATCGGGACTTAATCGGTACAAATATGAATAATCGGGACACTTTACGTCCCGACTTTTAAAAAATATTTAGCGGGACAATTTTCTTAAAATCGGTACTGCCCCGCCAAAGTCGGTACGAATGGTCACCGTATGCATACTATCAATATATTCGATATCGTTATCAAGATAGGTATCGATATTTTTTTGATATCAGCTCAAATTTTACAAGGGTATACATATATATATAAATTGATGCTGCCGCTGTGGTGTAAGGCAGAGTGCGCTTCCATTCCGCAAGGCCTGGTTTCATGGGCGTAGCCAGAACGAAATTTAGGGGAGGTGGGGCCTCCTATACAAAACAAACATTTCAAAACCAATAACTATTACTTACTAAAAAATTGTTTACTATAGCTTAACATTATTGTAACCAATAGAGATATGTTGTACAAAAAAATATAAACAGAAGTTCACAAAAGTTGATATAAAACTATTCGTCCATTTGATTAATTGAACCCCGTCAGTGTGCGACTTTAATCCAAACTAAACCTCCTACCGTCATATACCGTTCGTAACTTAATTTCTGTTTATCCAATGAAAAATATTTACAGTGTGTACCGTATGGTATGTATGGTAACCGCAACCCTCAATACGTGCAATTCCTTGATTAATGCAAGTCTCTAAAGCAAAACATTCTTACTTTTTATTAACCGACTTCCAAAAAAAGAGGAGGTTATCAGTTCTTCGGACTATCTTTTTTATGTATGTTACCGCATAACTTTGGACCACGTCAACCGATTTCGATAATTCGTTTTCCATCGGAAAGATATTGTCTCAGAGGTGGTCCCTCTCTCAGAGGGGTGAACTGGTTAAGATCCGATCAGTGGATCATGAGATATATATATATATATATATTTTTATATGAGAGTTGAAGTCGGTTTTTTTTTTGCTTAAAATTACTTGTATATGTGCAACTTCAAAACAATTTAACCTTAATACCTACAACATTCTTTATTTCTACATGCCACACAAAGGAAGAACTAACAAGTAATTTTTAGCAAAAAAAACCGACTTCAACTCCCATATAAAAAAAATATATATATATATATCTCATGATCCGCTGATCGGATCTTAACCAGATTAGTATGGGACCACCTGTGAGACAATACCTTTCCGATGCAAAAAGAATTATCGGTTGACGTGGTCCAAAGTTATGCGGTAACATACATAAAAAAAAAAAAAAAAATTTTCCGACGAACTGATAACCTCCTCCTTTTTTGGAAGTCGGTTAAAAAGTGGTGTTTCAGTTAACGTTATTTATGTGTGATGAGCAGGGAACGGATTTTATGGAATTTGCCTTTTTTCAGTTAAAGAGATAGAGTGTATTTGATTAAGAATGTTCACGATTTACCTTTCCCCGGTTCCATATATACACACTGGATGTTGCCTTTTTTGCATTTTCTACCAACTGGGGCCAACTTAGCAAAAAAGGTTAAATCAACTACACAAAGAAAAAAATAACATGATTTTTTCAAACAGCGTCATTTTCGGGACTTCCTTGTTAGCGATTTTAAAAATTTGAATAAAAAAAGTCTCTTATAAAGCATGTTCACATTTGTAAGTCATAAACAAATCATGCTGAAATCAAGTAATTATGCCATGTGAAATTAATCAATAAATGCGAAATTCGCGAAAATTTCAACAAATTTGCTATCAAAATTTTAAATTTTTTAATCAGAGTTTTTATAAAAGTTTTGGGCATGCATTTTTGTAGCCAATTTACGCTGACGACACACAATCAGTTTTGCCGTTCAACTTCCTCACATATATTGCTTGTCAAAAATCATCAAAATTGAATGCCATTACGTAGGCTGCATTCAATTTGAGAAGCGATTTCATTATCAACATGCCGTCTTCAAGAAAACAATCTAACTAACTAGCTTCTGAAGAGCATTTTCCATTTTAATTCCATTGTAGATTAACGTTTTGGCATGCATAAGCTTAGTATTTTTTTATTTTCACAAAATGCTGACAAGCTGATCAAAATTGAAAGCGAAATTGAAACTCAGTTGAAAGGGAAAAATTTAAAGCAAGTTGCCCATTCAACCAATAAATAAGAGTGTGTTAGTGAAAAAGTGTGAGAGTATTGAAAATTGAAAGTGAATTGATTGTGTAACGGCCCGGTTAATTTCAGTATAATTATGTAGGTGCAAGTTCGAAGTTGTGCGCTTTCTTCGATATAAAAATGCGAGTATTTTAGAACATACATATGTACATACATATTTTGTGTGGATGAAAATGTGAAACGTCCCAAACCAAAAAAAAAATTTCAAAAATCAGCGCGAATTTCGGGTACTTCAAACGGTCACTTTTTGTACTGAAATTAAATGAGCTATATAACTTCATACCCAAACATTTTCTATCAGCCTCGCAGGATGAAAGGGATGAAAAGCTTATTTCTGAAGTAGCGTTACTAGCTGAAGTGTTGCCAGAACGCAGAAAAGTTTGTAAATCAATGGAAAATAATATTCGTCGCAGTTACCAAGGGCTTCACGTTGCACACCGGAGTATTTGTATAATAAAACTGGTCAAAACTCAGATTTATCAACTTTGATAAAACTCTCTTAAACATCAAGCTATATTTATAACCGATCTATCAGTTGGCAGAATTTTTGACTACGTCAAATAGAACATATCGTTTAATGTGATGATTTTTTTTTCTGTGCTTCTAATGGCTGCATTTATTTCTTTCGCTATAATGTTTTTTATGGACCAATCTCAAAATAAAACTAGTAGAGAGGCATTTTGTGTGGTAGTCAAAATATTTGCACCGTTATTTCGAATCTCAAAAATGAGGGGTCAAATTAAAGACTACAAAATGTTATTTTTTTAACTAAGAACTTTTTTTTATCAGTATATATTGATTTCACTCAGAACGGCTGCACGGAATAATACGAAGTATGGCACTCGGGTCGCTTATAACTCTGACTAACATTTAGAATATTTTCTAGGTTTTTATAATGCAATTTTGGGCGCTTTAACGCTTGTGGGTTCACTAGTTTTGCATATTTAATATAACAATGATCACCTTTTGGAATTTTCCATTTTTAAAATACCAATGGTCACCAAAATCAAACGAAGCATCAACTTTGTTCCTGATGCGCTGATTACTCTAGCAATGCGTTTCGATAACTTTTTTTGGAAAAGTATACATTGTCAACATTTTGTAGTTTGACGTTGAGGAATATTAGGTATACATACATACTTTGTACGGTTGCAAAGCATTTGACATTTTGGAAGTCAGCCTCTTGCTGCAAGCTAGCAGCTGTAGTATTTGTGCGAAGGGGTCTATGAGAAGGTAAAATTTTTTGGTAGAAAAGAAAACGCCATTAACCTTAAAATGAAAACTTTGCGTTGCACGTTTCGAAAATTTACTCTCAGTAGTTAGATAAGCAGCCGGAAATCGAGGGATTAAAAATGTATGAGTTATGCGCTTGCGTTGCATTGCAAGTGTCTCACATTTCCGTCACTACCGCCGCTAATGTAGTTTCACTTCAAAAAAATACTTTTATGTTTTTATTATCCGATTTTTTGTTTGTTTTAATTTTGTCGTGCTTATGTGGCTAACATTTCTTCTTAAGCTTCATGGAATTCGCTGTCCTAGTTTTTCCCAAAAAATCTGAAGTATATTTAAATTCTTGAGCTTACATACATACGTATTTCTTTGGTGAAAAATCTAAAAATAATAGTTTGCCACAGTTTAAATAATTAATGTCATCACACCGATCCACACACATATGTATGTAAGTATGTACCTACACATGAAGACATCAGTGGAACGCTAAATAGGAAGCATCGCCAAACATTTTGACACTAGCCGGCCATCATACCAAATACCGTACCGTCGAGTGACAAATATTGTCAACCGTACAGTTGTACAAACATATACAACTGTATAAGAAATATCGTCTGATGCTTAACTGGCTGTCTCATCATGACATCAAATGCGGATCTACTAAAATTCTATCCACACTAAAATGTAGTACATATGTATGTATGTATGTATGTATGTACAGTGACGAAAATGTAAATAAGGAAGAGATATTTTAGCATTCTTTGGCTATTTCCTTTTCGATTATTTAATTTTTATCAAACCGTATAAGTCGAATTTACAAACTTTTTAAAAAAATTTGCAAAATTCGACAAAGTTTCTCATAATTTTGAGCTTTTTAATTTGATTTCTTATAAACATTTTGAGTAGGCAGTTTTGTAGCCTCTTCAATGTTAGTGCAAATTTTAAGTAGCTAGGACTTACCTTTAATTTTCAGGAAATTTTTTTGCGGAAGGTGTTGCTCATTTTCTTACATATCTATGTATGTAGTACTTTGTATGGAAGAAAATACGTAGACAAAAAATTCCCAAAAATCAATGGTAATTCCTGGCTACTTCAAACATACACTTTAAAAAATTTAATGGCCTACAAAACTGCATACCTAAAAAAAACCTCTGAAAAAACAGATTAAGATGTTCAAAATTGTGATCAACATTTGTTAGAATTCGTCGAATGTCCTACAAAGTTTGAAATTTTGATTTGCATGTTTTTTTTAGATATTAAACTATAATTTTATGAAAAAAATAGTAAACATTTTTTAAACAAATAAAAGTAGCCAAAACTTGCTAAGATATCTTTTCCATATTTAGATACTCGCCACCGTATGTACATATGTATACTGTACATGTTGTATTAAATATAACATCACTTTTTTAATATTTTTATCAACCATGAACGGATTGGTTGAACGATTATGTGGTCTGCTTTGTCAGCAAATATTTAGCAAGCCATATTTTATTCTTGAATATTTAAAAAAAATAACTATTAGTTGAAGTTGTTGATATTCTTAATAAAATCTTAAGCAGCATGAAGGAAAATACGTATACATATGTGTGTACGTAAGCACATACATACATATGTATAATATATGTACGGTGACCATAAATGTGAATTGAAAATGCAGGGCCATTTTTCAAAAAACATACCTACATACTCATACGTGTACATTATGTTTACAAAAAATATACTAGGGCAATATGCGTAAATGCCTTGTAAGCATGTACACCTCGTAAAATTGCTCAATTTTGTATAAAAAACCGGTTTATTTACGAGGTTTACACAGTTACGAGGCATTTAGGCGTTTAGATGAATACCCTGACTATATCGAGCCCTAACCGCCAAAAGAGCGTTAGCGACAAAAAGTAAATTTTACAGTAGGCATTTTTTTTTATTAACACGGCAATTACTGTAGATACTAACGTGAAGGTCAATGAATAAATTACGGTTGATGTTAGGTATATAATACTGGTGGTATTATTTGTCCATCTTTAATGAAACAGGTGATTTTGTCGCTTACGCCCTTTTTGCCGTCACAAAAAAAGGCTGCAGCACGCAATTGCGGCGGTTAAGCCAAAAGATATATTAAAAAAAAAAACATGTTTTTGCATTAACAAAAACCATTTTGATGCCTTTAACTCATTTCTTGGATTCCTCTTATTTAATTTTTAAGCAAAAAACAAAAACGACTTCAATTCTCATATGAGCCTTTTTTGCCTTATTGGAGTGCATTATTTTAAGAAACGAACACAGTATTTTCCTCTTCTACTAAATCTTCAGAAGGATCGGTGTCGCTGTATGGGACGAGTGCCCCTTTAGTTAAGCGCTGTAACAACCAAGCATTTTAACACCATATACATGTATTCTATTTTTTTACTTTTGATTAAAAATCTTAATCAACCAGAAATATATGCATTTACTTTTGTTTGTAAATGGTCCATATTTGGAAGAAATAAGTTAATAGTAAAATCAATAACGAAATCGGACAATAACTACTGGTTTACCAGACTCGTGCGCCACCTATCGGAAAAATTTTTAGTGCAGTTAGTTAATATGCGTTCTAAATATGAACCAAATCGGACTATAAATAAGGGATTTTCAAATATCTCGACTCCTGCGCCACCTATCGGATTAACTCATCTTTCGTATTGCATTGTCATCGGGTTTTGAGCTAACTGTGAAGTTTCAAGTCTATAGGTCATTGAGAAGTTGATAAAAAATTGATTGCTATATTTGCCCCTAAGAACGTACGTACAAAGCAAGACAAGGAGTTTTAGTTCGGATTGAAGTTCCACTCTACGGGGGTTAGCCTTTCTAGGCGTTCTCCGTGTATATATAAAAAACAAGTAATTTTTAGCAAAAAAAAACCGACTTAAAAAAAATATATATATAATACATATATATCATGATCCAATGATCGGATCTAAACCAGATTAGTATGGGATCACCTCTGAGACACTACCTCGGCTGGTGCCACTTTAGGGCGTGCTAAGGACTCCGCAACACGCGAGATTGGACGAGGGACTACGTGGGCCCCTGCTGTGCTGCCCAGTCGCATCCCTCCCCCGCGACGCCGCCAACCACCACCACAAGGCAGCACCCCCTTTTGCAGCACGTACAGCAGGGGGCCGGCAGGCAACACAACTCTTTAACACCACACATCACAATCGGTCTCCCAAGGCACACAAAGGTGCTACAATTTAACTGTAACGGACTCCAGAGCAAGATCGAGGAGATAACTGTCTTTAGGGGAAGGCATGGAATATTAATAGCTGCGGTCCAAGAGCCGAAGTTGCACGGCAATTCAACCCTGTTGAATTGCGCCGGATACAACGTGCACCGTCGAGATCGTGAGCGAGATAATGGTGGAGGTTTAGCGTTCACCACGCACCACACCATGCAGTGCAGGGATACCATCCTAGAAAGTCAGCTCGAAATATTTAACGTATGCATACCCCCTGTCACCAGCTGCCCGGCAGGATATCACCCTGAAATAGGTGCGCTACTCAGAGGTAAAAACCGTATGGTAGTTGGTGACTTTAACGCGTACCACGATCTTTGGGACTCAAGCCTGTCAAATTATCGTAGGGGAATACATCTGGCTGAGCAGATAGACGATTCGACATTCTGCACAATGAACGACGACGCACCCACCAGGATTATGGGCAGCTGCTGCAGCTCGCCAGATCTAACAACTGTCAGCGCTGGTCTGATAAACAGCGTATCATGGCGACCTATGCTGACCCTAGCATCAGACCATCTGCCCATAGTCATCTTGACTGATAAACCTGCCGACTTTGCTTCCGTGAATCACCGGACTTATGTCAACTTTTCCTAAGGTGACTGGAAAGGCTTCACGGATGTTACTGAGGGCGCCTTCACTGCACTACCCATACCAACCGACGTTCATGTAGGTGAACGTAAGATCCACGTCCGAACTTTCCTGCTGAAGCGGCTGTTCTAGCCGATGAGCGCGACAACCTTCGTCAGGCCGATCCCGGAAATCCCCGCATCAGGGATCTTAATTCGGAGATTCGGTAACTTGTGAACGTACATAAGCGGAAGAAATGGGAAGAGCATTTGAAGACCTGTAACTTCGCCTCTGGTGTGAGCAAGCTTTGGTCAACCGTGAGGTCGTTGTCCAACCCGACGAAGCGTGACGACAGAGTCGAGATAGACTTTGGTGACCACGCTTCATCGGACCCGGAGCGATGCGCGAGCTATTTTAGCCGGCAGTTCATTCTGCATCCTCCGGTGGATAAAGCCAAACGTCGAGTGACCAGAAGGCTGCACAAAATGCGAAAACCCAGTGCGCCTCTTGTTTTCACCAGCGGTGAGGTAAGGGTAGCCATCGGGAAGGCGAAAGCCTCCAAAGTCATTGGACCCGACGGAATATGCATGTTGATGCTGAAAAATTTGGGTCCTGCGGGAGTAGCACACCTAACGGAGGTCCTCAACCTGTCTATGGCCACTCTTGTCATTCCAGACATCTGGAAAATGGGGAGAGTGGTCCCGCTCCTCAAACCGGGGAAACCAGCCAACAAAGGAGAGTCTTATCGCCCGATAACTCTCCTTTCCCCGGTAGCGAAGACACTCGAGGCCCTGCTGCTCCCGTATTTTACGAACCACCTGACCCCAGGGAAGCATCAGCATGGGCTCCGTAAAGTGCATAGCACAACAATAGCACTTAACGCCATAAACACTCAGATAACTCGTGGCCTCACCGAAGCCGAAACCGCCCCTGTGAGAGAACTATTCTAGTAGCGTTTGACCTGTCCAAGGCGTTCGACACTGTCAGTCATTCAACGATACTAGAAGATATAGAGGCCTCCTCACTCCCACAGGGACTCAAACGGTGGTCGGCGAATTACCTGAGTGGTCGGCACTCGTCAGTAATTTTCAGAGACACAACTAGCAAGCCACGTAAAATTAAACAGGGGGTGCCACAGGGCGGTGTCCTGTCCCCGCTACTGTTTAATTATTACATCTCAAAGCTACCTCAACCACCAGAGGGTGTTAATATTGTCTCGTATGCTGACGATTGTTCGATCATGGCGTCTGGGAATGGAATTGATGACTTGTGCTCGAAAGTAAACGGTTACCTCGCCGAACTTTCTCGCTTCTTCACTGCAAGGAGCCTTGCCTTATCCCCTGCGAAATCCTCGGCAACCCTTTTCACCACCTGGACGAAGGAGGTCAGACTGCAACTGGGTATTGACGTCGATGGCGTAACAATGCCGACGAAGAATAACCCGAAAATCCTCGTAGCTACCTTCGACAGTCTGCTCTCCTTCTCGGCGCATACAATCGCAATTGTCAACAAAGTACAGAGCCGCAACAATGTCCTCAAGTCGCTGGCCGGCAGCACTTGGGGCAAAGATAAAGAAACGTTGCTGGCAACATACAAGGCAATTGGCCGGCCGGTTCTAAACCATGCAGCGCCCGTATGGTCGTCGGGGACTAGCAGGACGCAGTGGATGAAGCTACAGACCTGCCAAAACACGGCATTACGAACAGCGACAAGATGCCTCCTGATGACGCCCCAACACCACCTACATGACGAGGCCCAGATGCTCCCAGTAAGGGAGCATAACATAATGCTCTGCAAGCAGTTCCTTGCTGGAAGCCACAGACGTGGCCATCCCAGCGGACAGCTGCTCGTGGAAGAGCCCTCGCCAAGGCACGTCAGGAGGCATCTTTACGAACTGACGGACGAAGTCCAGAGGTTTATCAAACAACCTCTGGACCCGTCAACCTACCGACAGGCCCTGAACAGCATTCACAGGGAATCAGTCTCAAGTTACGTAGACTCCCGCCCTGTGAATGCCGTCCTAAGCACACAACCACCGGACGTGGACGGGACAGAACTTTGTCTGCCTCGGGAGACCCGCACTACAATAGCCCAACTTCGCTCTGGCTATTGCAGCAGGCTAAATTCGTACCTAAGCAGAATCAACGAGGATGTGCCCAACCAATGCCCGGCATGTGGAAGGTCGCCACATGACTCCCTGCACCTCTTCAAATGCCCTGAGAACCTCACTCAGCTGACGCCCCTGTCCCTATGGACGGCCCCTGTGGAAGTCGCACACTTCCTGGGCCTCCCCCTGGCTGAGATTGACGACAACGCTGATGGATGAACCGAACCGAACGGGGCTTAGTAGCCGCTACAACAACAACAACAACGAAAAAAAGTTTAGCGTGGTCAGGTTTATTTGAATACTTATGTATGTCGAGAAAAAATTTCGAATGTAAAAATTTTTCTGTTGGCACCCGCTAAAAACAACTAAATCCCGTTTTTTGCTATAACTTTTTAATTGATATTCGATTTTTAAAATGTAAAATGGTCATGAGCGAGACTTTTTCGACGACATAAATTCTTTTACACCCAAAATTTTTGTTCGACTGAAACACGATAAACTTTTTTTTTCATATGTCGCGATACGGCTTAATGTATGTACATACTATGCATGCCATGACGCATACTATATAGACCGATCCAGTCTAATGTACATGCGTACATACATAAGTACACATACATACGTATACATATACATACATACACATGTACATCTGTATGTTTAAAACGATTTTCTTTAAAAAGATTTTGAATTCTATTGCGCT
>NW_023458556.1:36860068-36865470 GCF_013731165.1 Rhagoletis pomonella
AGCGCAATAGAATTCAAAATCTTTTTAAAGAAAATCGTTTTAAACATTCATATGTACATATCTGTACGTGCGTATGTATGTATGTGTATACGTATGTATGTGTACTTATGTATATACGCATGTACATTAGACTGGGTCGGTCTATATATGTGTACATGGCATGCATAGTATGTACATACATTAAGCCGTATCGCGACATATGAAAGAAAAAAAGTTTATCGTGTTTCAGTTTTATTTAAACACTTATGTCGAAAAAAAATTTTGGGTGTAAAAAAATTTATGTCGTCGAAAAAGTTTCGCTCATGACCATTTTACATTTTAAAAATCGAATATCAAATGAAAAAGTTAAAGCAAAAAACGGGATTTAGTTGTTTTTAGCGGGTACCCAAAGAAAAAGTTTTACATTCGAAATTTTTTCTCGACATACATAAGTATTCAAATAAACCTGACCACGCTAAACTTTTTTCGTTGTTATTGTTGTTGTAGCGGCTACTAAGCCCCGTTCGGGTCGGTTCATCCATCAGCGTTGTCGTCAATCTCAGCCCACACACAGGGCGGGAGTCTACGTAACTTGAGACTGATTCCCTGTGAATGCCGTTCAGGGCCTGTCGGTAGGTTGACAGGTCCAGAGGTTGTTTGATAAACCTCTGGACTTCGTCCGTCAGTTCGTAAAGATGCCTCCTGACGTGCCTTGGCGAGGGCTCTTCCACGAGCAGCTGTCCGCTGAGATGGCCACGTCTGTGGCTCCCAGCAAGGAACTGCTTGCAGAGCATTATGTTATGCTCCCTTACTAGGAGCATCTGGGCCTCGTCATGTAGGTGGTGTTGGGGCGTCATCAGGAGGCATCCTGCCGCTGTTCGTAATGCCGTGTTTTGGCAGGTCTGTAGCTTCACCCACTACGTCCTGCTAGTCCCCGGCGACCATACGGGCGCTGCATAGTTTTAGAACCGGCCGGCCAATTGCCTTGTATGTTGCCAGCAACGTTTCTTTATCTTTGCCCCAAGTGCTGCCGGCCAACGACTTGAGGACATTGTTGCGGCTCTGTACTGTGTTGACAATTGCGGTTGTATGCGCCGAGAAGGAGAGCAGACTGTCGAAGGTAACTCCGAGTGAAGAAGCGAGAAAGGTCGGCGAGGTAACCGTTTACTTTCGAGGACAAGTCATCAATTCCATTCCCAGACGCCATGATCGACCAATCGTCAGCATACGAGACAATATTAACACCCTCTGGTGGTTGAGGTAGCTTTGAGATGTAATAATTAAGCAGTAGCGGGGACAGGATACCACACTGTGGTACCCCCTGTTTAATTTTACGTGGCTTGCTGGTGAAAACAAGAGGCGCACTGGGTTTTCGCATTTTGTGCAGCCTTCTGGTCACTCGACGTTTGGCTTTATCCACCGGAGGATACAGAATGAACTGCCGGCTAAAATAGGTCGCGCATCGCTCCGGGTCCGATGAAGCGTGGTCACCAAAGTCTATCTCGACTCTGTCGTCATGCTTCGTCGGGTTGGACAACGACCTCACGGTTGACCAAAGCTTGCTCACACCAGAGGCGAAGTTACAGGTCTTCAAATGCTCTTCCCATTTCTTCCGCTTATGTACGTTCACAAGTTGCCGAATCTCCGAATTGAGATCCCTGATGCGGGGATTTCCGGGATCGGCCTGACGAAGGTTGTCGCGCTCATCGGCTATAACAGCCGCTTCAGCAGGAAAGTTTGGACGTGGATCTTACGTTCACCTACATGAACGTCGGTTGGTATGGGTAGTGCAGTGAAGGCGCCCTCAGTAACATCCGTGAAGTCTTTCCCATCAGCTTTGGAAAAGTCCGGTGATCCGCGGAAGCAAAGTCGGCAGGTTTATCAATCGAGATGACTATGGACAGATGGTCTGATGCTAGGGTCAGCATAGGTCGCCATGATACGCTGTTTATCAGACCAGCGCTGACAATTGTTAGATCTGGTGGGTGCGTCGTCGTTCATTGTGCAGAATGTCGAATCGTCTATCTGCTCAGCCAGATGTATTCCCCTACGATAATTTGACAGGCTTGAGTGCCAAAGATCGTGGAGCGCGTTAAAGTCACCAACTACCATACGGTTTTCACCTCTGAGTAGTGCACCTATTTCAGGGTGATATCCTGCCGGGCAGCTGGTGACAGGGGGTATGTATCCGTTAAATATTTCGAGCTGACATTCTAGGATGGTATCCCTGCGGTCGATGTCTGCTTCAATAAGACCATACTGCACGGTGTGGTGCGTGGTGAACGCTAAACCTCCACCATTATCTCGCTCGAGATCTCGACGGTGCACGTTGTATCTGGCGCAATTCAACAGGGTTGAATTGGCATGCCTTTCGTCTCTTGGACCGCAGCTATTAATATTCCATGCATTCCCTTAAAGACAGTTATCTCCTCGATCTTGCTCTGGAGTCCGTTAGAATTAAATTGTAGCACCTTTGTGTGCCTTGGGAGACCGATTGTGATGTGTGGTGTTAAAGAGTTGTGTTGCCTGCCGGCCCTCTGCTGTACGTGCTGCAAAAGGGGGTGCTGCCTTGTGGTGGTGGTTGGCGGCGTCGCGGGGGAGGGATGCGACTGGGCAGCACAGCAGGGGCCCACGTAGTCACTCGTCCAATCTCGCGTGTTGGGGAGTCCTGAGCACGCCCTAAAGTGGCACCAGCCGAGGCAGGAGTTGCACTTGACTGATGTTACGTTACGGTATATTCTCGACTGACAAACAGAGCAGATTGTCGGAGGGACTAGGAGTTGCCGGCGGCGGTGTGTAGGTGCTATTGTGTTTGTTTGTGTGTCTATTGTTGTATTGTGTTGGGGTGTGGGTGTGTTGATTGTGTGCTGCCCAGTCGGGTGGTGGTTTGCCGTGGAGGCGGTCCGGTTCGCACAGCATGGGGCCACGAACGACGTGGTCCATTGCCGGTGCGTACGTAGGCCCGAGCAGTTACGGAGGTGACTCCACCCGTCACAGGCATCGCACCTGACCGAGGTGGAGTTTGTATGCAGTCGTCTTTGGCATACGCAGCAGGTGTAAATTTCTGGCCCTGGGTTTGACTCTATGCCAGCCCTGAGCAGAAGGGTACGGAGAAGATGTAGCCCTAGAATCGAGCAACGTTTGACGGATTTCGCCGACCTAAACGGTGTTATATCGCCGAAACAACAGCCCTTGGTCGGGTAAAACCCGAGTCATTCCGGTACGTAGAACCGGCTGTCGTGGGCGATCAGTCATCCCTCAGTTGAAAAGGTTGGCCACATCCCTTACTTAATTGGGGTAATCTAAGAATATGAGCCTACATAAACTTTTTTTCGTGATACGCCTTTATCTACATATGGATATTAGACCGTACCACCTTACAAGCAAACAAAGAAAGTTCGCTGTACAGCCCTGAGTCGTAAAGTATTTTTGCAAAGCAATCTCGAAAAAAAAACAAATTTTTTCCCGAAGCCGGGGATTTTTTTACTTTTTTGGGTGTCTTCATTTCTCTTCCTTATTGGTGCTGTAACTGTATAAGCGATTTTGGACGACTGACCCCAATTGGAAATGCCAAGTGAAGCCAGGTCCTTCTCCACCGGGTCTTTCCACTGCGGAGAAGGCATTTTGTCCTCTGCTATCAGCATCGAGAACCCATATTCGGCAATAAATAAATATTTTAAAATTGTTTTAGTGGAATAACCAAAAAACTTTCTTAGCACAAGTTTAATGAGGTTTAGTTTATTGACATTGGCGTGGTACGAACTGAGATCTGGTGGGCAAGTTCTAGAAGTTGGTACTCGAAGGCAATGAACTTTGTAACAAAAAAAGGGTCTCGTTGAGACAAAAACATATATATATCATAATTTAAGATCCGACAGTAAAAGTCGAAAACGTGACGTCTACGTTTGCGCAAAATTTTTTTTCCCCGAATTCCCTTACAAAAATATTTTAGACTCGAGTTTGTAAGGCGAACTTTTTTTCCTGGGGCTATCTAATGTATTCGTACTTATACATATACTTACGGTGACCATCCGTCCTGTTTTTTTTCAGGACCGTACTGGTAGCTTCTAAAAACATAAATACCTGAAAATGTACTGATTTTTTCCAAGTGCCCTGCCAGTGTCCTGCATTTGATTCGATATTTTAAAATTACCGGCGGGAGCCATTTACTGATCAAAATATAAGCAGTGATTGATAACTACTGAGGATGAGGCAAATTTTGAAGCTTCAACCAGTCAAAGCGTTCTAAATTTTGTGCGGCCATGGACGATGGCTGACGAGGAAATGTAGACCAGCATCAAAAATATCTGTTACACTGTGGTAATCGCGAAAGACAAAATTATTGTTACAATCTAGCAAAGTAAAAAAGTGAAATCTTCGATCATTTTTGAAAGCTACACGGTTTTAGTTGATTATTTTTTTAAATAATCATAAAATTCGACTAAAATTATAAATCATTACAGTAAATTTTGAGCCTAAGATATTGAACATCGGATGAGAAATGTAGAGGTTATGGAGCACAATCTACACAAATTATATATCTTTGTAAAGGGCACGGCATCACCTTCTGAACTGGCCTGGGTCCTTAACGGGTTCTTTACGCCGTTTCATGTGATATTGACGAATAACTGCGAAAAGTTAAACAAAGGGTACTGTTTTCCTGATCAACGACACAAAGTTTTTCTAGAAAATTCTCTTTTACAGAGGTTTATTTTCCGTGTAAACTAGTGTAATGATAATTTACTTTATTATAATTTGATAAATGTGAGTAATTAGGAAATATAGTATATCGAGCCCTAACCGCCAAAAGGGCGTAAGCAACAACCTGTTCGATTTTCTGTTTTTGACGGAAATCGATTACCTACCACCATACGCACCAACTGTCAAAATTTCAAAGTCCTACGAAGTACCGTTACAAAGTTACAGCGAAAGCAATTTTGGCTTAAATGCTTAATTGTACTCTGTTTACATTTTTTTGTGCCCGCAGTGTCGGTTAAGCCTTTTTCTCCGTGAACAATTTTTCATTGCAGAGCGGAATTGTTACATTTTTGTGTGAAAGTTTTGAAGTGCCTCTATTTTACAAGCTTTTATTTCACTTACTCTGCATGTTTTTTTAACCGACTTCCAAAAAGAGGAGGAGGTTATCAGTTCGTCGGAATATATGTATATATATTTTTTTATGTATGTTACCGCATAACTTTGGACCGCGTCAATCGATTTCGATAATTATTTTTGCATCGGAAAGGTAGTGTCTCAGAGGTGGTCCCATACTAATCTGGTTTAGATCCGATCATTGGATCATGATATACATATATATATTAGGACGGGTCGATTTGTGGGGAGGCAAAAAAATCGCCCATTGCTCTGTGAAAATCATATTCTAGGGATCAAAATAAGAAACTTTGCCGAAGGAACCATACCTC
>NW_023458556.1:36865570-36867878 GCF_013731165.1 Rhagoletis pomonella
AAGTCCCGAAAATGACGCTGTTTGAAAAAATCATGTTATTTTTTTCTCTGTGTAGTTGATTTAACCTTTTTTGCTAAGTTGGCCCCAGTTGGTAGAAAAGGCAAAAAAGGCAACATCCAGTGTGTATATATGGAACCGGCGAAAGATAAATCGTGGACATTCTTAATCAAGTACACTCTATCTCTTTAACTGAAAAAAAGGCAAATTCCATAAAATTCGTTCCCTGCTCAGCACACATAAATAACGTTAACTGAAACACCACTTTTTAGTTCTTCCTGTGTGTGGCATGTAGAAATAAAGAATGGTGTAGGCGTTAAGGTTAAATTGTTTGAAGATGCACATTTATGCCCTGTATGCAGCTCTCAAGAAAACGGTCAAGAAAAATTTGCCATTATTTCGTGTGTGCGTCCAAGGAATTTTGACATTTTTGATACTTCATAGCCTGTTGCCTCACTCTTTCCTCAAGAAATAATGGAACGGGCATATATTTCTGTTGCAAACCTGGGTTGCATTGTGCTCTTTTTTCACAAAAAATTTTAGAAAACCGTAGTAGAAAGCGTAGCAAATTCCTTAAAAACTGCGTACTGCCTTAAGGAAATTTGACTCAAGAAAATTTCTTAGCCATTTCTTGTACGTCATTTTATATGGAGTTTTTGCTTTTCTTGAGAGCTGCATACAGGCCTTTAAAAGTAAGAATGTTTTGCTTTAGAGACTTGCATTAATCAAGGAATTGCACGTATTGAGGGTTGCGGTTACCATACATACCATACGGTACACACTGTAAATATTTTTCATCGGATAAACAGAAATTAAGTTACGAACAATTATAAGGCCCAACCGATAAAAAACGCGTTTTTAGACCTTAAGTGCAGATTTGAGGGTGTATTCAAAATTCTAAGTATGTATATTTTTTGTGCTTCACTAGATCTATAACTTTCGCTGTCACACAGTGACGGTGGTACCGGGGGGGGGAGGCGGGGAACGGTATATGACGGTAGGAGGTTTAGTTTAGGTTAAAGTCGCACACTGATACATTTTTGCGATAATTTTTAAATTTGTTTCTCTTTGTTTTGTTTTAAATAAAACTGTATTAAGAGATATCATGTCTTTTTATTCTAAAAACCTAGTTGTATGTTCGGATTCGATAATTTATAAATGTCCCGATTTTCGGCCACAGAAATCTGGTCACCGTAAGTATGCATAATAGTATACCGTCGGTCCCTACGAAGAGTAGCACATTTCACTATTCGCGTGGAAGACTAGCACATTTCACTATTAGCGTGGAAGACTAGCACATTTCATTATTCGCGTCGAAAAGTAGCACATTTCAGATTTTTGCGTGGAAGAGTAGCACATTTCGTTATTTGCGTGGAAGACTAGTACATTTCAGATTTTTGCGTGGAAGACTAGCACATTTCAGATTTTTGCGTGGAAGAGTAGCACATTTCAGATTTTTGCGTGGAAGACTAGCACATTTCGTTATTTGCGTGGAAGACTAGCACATTTCAGATTTTTGCGTGGAAGAGTAGCACATTTCGTTATTTGCGTGGAAGACTAGCACATTTCAGATTTTTGCGTGGAAGAGTAGCACATTTCGTTATTTGCCTGGAAGACTAGCACATTTCAGATTTTTGTGTGGAAGAGGGATACGCAAGGCAGTTCATATAAGGTTGTAGCAGCCGTTAAAAAAAAAAAGTTACATAAATATGTATGTTTATACTATAATTATTTTTCTTCGGTCATGCTGAAAGTTTAGTGTTGTATATGGAGCCTTTTGGCCGGTTATTACAAGTAAAATAAACGTTTATTTTTCCTCCTACACCTTTCGACATTCGCGTCTTTCTCAGGGAATCTTTATTTATAAATAAATACGAAAAAACATATAAATACAGTATCATATCAAGAGGACCCCGTTTCAAAGTGATATTATTTATGTTATGTTTATTTATTTACTTAAAAAACCTTCAATTAAAATAAAGTTAATTCTCTTAAAAAAATCCATATTGGCCCAAGTTTAAAGCCCAGGAGAATACTAAAAAAACTCAACAAATTTTCAACAACGCAAACGCAAATGAAATATTTTCCTTCGAAGAACTGTCCAAATATTTACATTAGCAAAAAATTAAGATATCACATGTACGGAAAATTACAATAAAAAATAGCAAAAATCAAGTAGACATGGCAGTAAAATACGACTTTATGCAAAGCGAGGAGAAGTTGAACCTAATGAAAAAAAATGTTCAATGGTCAACCATGAAACACTGTGAATTGCCTAAAGCTTACAAGGGAAAAATACCTTTAAAAAAAA
>NW_023458556.1:36867978-36878131 GCF_013731165.1 Rhagoletis pomonella
ACACCGATGAAGTTGAATTCCTCTGCGTTCGAATAAGATATCATTCTTTTAGCGTTTATCTTGTTGCTGCTTATATACCACCTAACTCGAGCCTTTCTGTTTATTTAAAACACTCCTCCTTACTGCTCTCTCTACATGCCATGGTGAAGCCCTCCGATACTGTTATTGTCCTGGGTGACTTCAATCTTGCGGGTGTTTCTTGGGATCTAATAGATGGTATTCTAGTACCAAATTCCTCTCGTGATCTCTTCAATCAATTTTTGAACGATCTGTCAGATCTTAGTCTTTACCAGATCAACTCTGTTAGTAATAACTTAGGTAAATGTCTGGATTTAGTTTTTGTGGACGATGTTTCCAACGTCACAATAGCCCCTAGCTATGCTTTGATTACCCCGGTTGATTCTCACCACCCACCACTAGAATTGTCCTTGATAAATTCACGCAACTCATGTTGCTTTATCAGTAAAAAATCAAGAGCGGAGCGTTACTCATTTAAAACAGCAGATTATAATAAACTTAGGTTAGAGATATCGAAGATAACTTGGCCCCAGTATGATGGGAATGCTGAAGATAGTGCCTTACATTTTAGCAATTCCTTACGCCACATTTTCAGAAAAATCATTCCTCTTGTTAAGGAAGCTAACGTAACGTCTAACGCTCAGTGGTTTACTGGCGAATTGAAACGCTTAAAAAATCAAAAATCCAAAGCATTTAAGCTTTTTAAAAAATCTGGCTTGTCTTCTCACTACTCCGCGTACTCCATTCTTAGGCATAAATACAATGTATTGAACAAAAAGTGTTACAATAATTATATTAACAGGGTTCGACTCAATATAGTTTCTAATCCCAAATCGTTTTACGCATTTGTGAACACAAAGCGTAAGACTAACGGTTATCCCTCAACATTGAAGTTAAATGACTTAGTTTCCAGTGACGAAAATATTATTGCCGATATGTTTGCTGGTTTCTTCGAGTCAAACTACTCTGCCAGTTCTACATCTTCCCAACTGAATTCGAATCTATCTAGCTACCCATTCGATCTGCCATCATTTGATTGTATCCGAATTCCATCGATATCTGCTGCGGACGTCCTCATTCATTTGAATTGTTTGAAAATTTCATATACAGCTGGCCCAGACGGTATACCCACAAGTGTTCTTAAAAGTTGTGCAGAGTATTTGTATAAGCCTCTGGCAAATATTTTTAACGCTTCCCTAAAACAGGGTGTCTTCCCATCTTCCTGGAAGGATTCGTTTATCTTGCCACTTTATAAAAATGGAAGTAGGACTAACATCGTAAACTATAGAGGAATTGCGAAGCTTTGTGCTATTGCTAAAGTTTTTGAGGCAATCGTTACGGAAGAACTATCTCACTCTATTACTTCTGCTATTGATCTATCGCAACACGGTTTTTGCAAAGGTAAATCAACTGTATCCAATCTTCTTGAATTCACTACTTATGTGTCTAATGGGTTTAAAAACAATCTTCGAACGGACGTGATTTACACTGATTTCAGCAAGGCATTTGACAAGGTATCTCATTCAACCCTTATATATAAACTTGATCGAATTGGCTTCCCTCCTATTCTTCTCAGCTGGCTTTCTTCTTACTTAGTGGATAGGAAACAAAGAGTAATTTTTAAAAATTGTACCTCCCGGCCAATACATGTCACATCCGGCGTACCTCAGGGCAGCCATATTGGTCCCGTCTTGTTTATTTTATTTATAAATGACCTTCCTAAGGTGTTGAATTACTCGAAATGCTTAATGTACGCTGATGATGTTAAGCTCTTTAAGTACATTAGTACTGCAGAAGATAGGGAGCATTTGCAAGCTGACCTAACCTGCATTTTCGAATGGTGTGAAGCAAATTCCATGTCACTAAATTTGAAAAAGTGTAAATTCATGACCTTCTCTAGAAAATCGTTCTATCCAAATTCGTATATGATATCTGACCACAATGTTGAGCAAGTGACCAATTTCATTGACCTAGGTGTAACTATGGATCCGAAACTAGAATTCAAGTCTCACATAAACTCCTGCGTGATTAGGGCTAGAGGATTGTTGGCTTTTCTTAAGCGCTGGGCCAAGGAGTTCAACGATCCTTATGTCACTAAAGTTCTCTTTACCTCTCTAGTTAGACCGATTTTGGAGTATGCATCTATAGTATGGAATCCTAGCTATCAAATTCATAGTGACAGGCTCGAATCAGTGCAGAAACAGTTCCTGTTATTTGCCCTCAAAAATTTATGTTGGGACTCGTCTAAAAATCTCCCACCCTACAAGGATCGCCTGAAGCTTATAGATTTGCCGACGCTTCAGAGTCGTAGAGAGATGCTTGGTGTTCTTTTTTTAATTAAATTAATGAACGGGATGGTCAGTAGTCCATTTTTACTGAGTGAGATAAATTTTTGTATTCCTACAAGACCCACGAGACATTTTAAACCTATTGTGTTGAGTATTTGTAAATCAAACTTTGAAATGCATGATGCTTTTCGGTGTTTATGCCAAGATTTTAACAAGCATTATGATTGCATCGACATATCTGAATCGCTTTTTGTAATAAAGAAAACATTGCTCAACAAGTTAACTAAATAAACTAATATCTGCAACCGTGAACGAAAAAATTACACAATATCTATGACTGCTTAGTACAATTGTAACGGCTTCGTATATTTCCGCGACCGCGTAGGACAATAGGAGCAGGGATCGGAAACTCGGCCTTTCCGACCTCGCCCAACAGTTCGTCTATAGCGTGGAGCGGAAACTAGGACTTTCCGCCTGCCTCACTTACAAAGTAACGACTACGGGAACATGGATCGGAAGCTCGGCCTTTCCGACCATGATCAACGGCCTGTAAACAGGGCGGAGCGGAAACTAGGTCTTTCCGCCCGCCGCACACAAAAGTAGACTGGAGACAAGGCCTCGCCAGCTACCCAAATTGCTATTGAATATCATTGTTATCTTTACAAGTTAATATTTATAATTATTTCACTCTGTAATGTATCACACATACTTAAATATTCTAAATCTTTTTATCTCAACTGTCTGTAAGAAAACATTTTTCTGTAGACTAAATAAATAAATAAATAAATAAATAAATAAATAAATAATATGTCAGCGTTGCAATTGTTTATTTGTAGTTATTTACATACACACATATATCTGGCGTCTTTATGGCTTTGTTCTAAATTTTTTACTTATTAATTTTAATTTACGCACGTGCGTATAACACGGCAAAAACTTTATTTTCTTTTACTATAATAACTCAATGAATGAATTCAAATTTTAGATTGAGCTATAAACCAAATATGTACATACGTATATTAAAAAAATTACAAATAGTACACAACACAGATCTTTATGACTTAGTTTTGATTAATGTGAATTTAATGAGAAATAAATATTCCAGTAGAGATTACAAATATGTACGTGGAAAATTTTTTTTAAATTCGCTTGGCTGTGAAACACCGGAAAAAGTTAATTAATGGTTTAAATTGATTGTTAATTGAATATTGTAATAGACATACATATGTACATATGTGAGACTTTTGCCATTTTACGTGTTTAACAAAATCCCGTTGTTTAGATTAGAGCTTCCAATTTTATGTTTCTGTTTCTGGTTATCTTACTGGACACCATAGTGTCGGTTCTATCATGACAGTGATGTGGTGAAACGTCAGGACACATTCTTTAAGAGTGTCTGGTTAAAAAGAAGCTATTAGACTTATTTCAATTCATCCATAAGCATTCGGCTAGCTTTAAGGCATATGAATAGTTGAGAGAACATTTACACTGGCTTTTAACTTAATTATGCCATCAACAATTGCTCTGTATAAATGCAGTTTTTATTAAAAGAGAAGAAATCTTATACCGCATGTGTGTAACATGTTCCCTTGAGTACGACTGAAACCTATTTAAATATTTCGCTCATTATCTCTTAATCGTGTTTGTAATTAAAAGGACAAGGCTGGTAAGGAAAACAATTTCCACAAGGTGGCACTGGATGCGGAAACTAGGGCTTCCTAAGCTAGTACTCTATTTACGTAGCAACGCAGCATATAGAATTTCGTTTATTAAGTACGATAATATAATTGATCTCCATTTGATGAGTAATGAGTGAAACGAGACTAAGTGATTTCCAATACTACCCATTGTAGATGAGTTGCGACTATCTGCTATTTCATTACCCTAGATTCCCTTGTGACCAGTCACCCAATAGATATGTAGGCTTTTGTAGCTTGTCAATGGTTTATGTATGAAATACTGTCTGAGGAAACTGCCTTGATTTCCGCCTGGAATAGGTGTAATTTTGAATTGATTGTCGTTTCGGTGAAGGCTAGCTCTGCAGTTATCCTCAATGCGAAAACCTCTGCTTGAAATATGCTGCAATGGTCAGGTAGCCTTGCTGTCCGCCTGACGTTCAGTTCCCGGCAGTAAATCCCGGCACCCACTCCCGTAACCATTTTAGAGTCGTCCATGAAAATGTTTAGGGATCTATGGCGTTGTGCAAAAAAATCAATTCCACTTAAAACTAGGTGCCATGAAGTCTGTGCCGCTTATGCTGCTCGCCCCAATTAAGCGGTGCCAAAAGGTTCTGAAATTGAATTTCCCTATGACCGTCAATCTACGTGTGGATTTCGCAGCACGGTTTTCCGCAAATCGGCCAATGGGCGGTAAACTAAGGGTTTTTTTTAAGAGCAGCCGTCGAAGTGGACCTCAGCGCTCCCGCGATGCACAGTGCCGCTAGGCGCTGAACCTTCTCCATTGGCCTGAGGCAGAAGGACTTTTTTGCGGCATTCCAGCACACCAAAGCGCCATAGAGCAGTATTGGGCTGACTATTGCTGTGTAGCACCAATGCATCAGAGCAGGTGACAAACCCCAAGCGACTCCCAGCATTCTTTTACATGCATAAAGGGTGTTACTGTCCTTCTGCTGGTGAAGCATATAAAACTATAGGACGAGTAGCCTGTGCAAAATGTGATGTGGGTTTATGTTTGAAATGTTTTGCTAATTTTCATACTAAAAATTAACTTCTTCATCCGCTTTGCACTTAGAATATGGATATATTATCAATAAATGTATTAAAACTTATAAACAATGTTTCAATTATTTCATATTTTAACCGAATACTGTCGTCTAACAATCCATCTGGAATACGCCCGATATCGGAAGAACTATACTACTCCCAAAGTTTTAGTCATATTTTTTCCTTTAATTTAACGCTACTTTTACCCTGTATATAGATGAAACCAAAAAAATCTAAAAAAAAATTAATCTGGGACAATTTGGGTTAAACGAATATGTACCGGTTTTTAGTAAAATATTTACTTTTTTTTGTTATTTTATGGCCTTATAACAATTATATTCAACAATTTTTATTGAGCTCGAGGCCGTTTTTTAATGAAAACTGTTTGTGGAAAAGCAACAATAATTTAAAAAATGGTAGAAGTGATAAAATAACAAAAACAAATAACTCAAGGACGAGCACACCTAAAAGTTAAACATTCTAAAAATAGAATTATTAGCAAAAACCAACAAAACCAACAACCACATGATCAAGTGAATTGCAGCGGAATAGCTGCGCTTGATTGTGTTGGCATAACAAATGAAAAAGTGGGAAAAAAGCAACGATAATTTACAAGGCGAACTTAGCAAAGTGCGCAGGCAACTGGCTGAGCCAGTGGGATCGTCGGTTCGAAGCCTACAGAAAGAAGTCTGATGAGGAAATGTGGTGATTTCCGAAATAGCTATCAGTTCTACCATTTTTTCACATCATTGTTGCTTTTCCACAAAAAGGTTTTCATTAAAAACGGCCTCAAGCTCATTAAAAATTGTTGAATGTAAAATATTTACAGTACAATAATTTAAATATTACAACAACGAAAAAAAACTGCCGATAGTTTGATGAACAGTATGAGTTTACAACCCAGTACTTATAACTATAACTATTTGCAACTTAATCGATCCTGAGTTCATGCATCAAAGTGATGATTGCAACGGAGTATTTTTGACTACTGGGTACTTTCGAATTCTGTCGAATTCTGCGTACTTTCGAGTTGTTTTGTGAGCACGGAGTACTTACAACTTCTGTTAAGTTCAGAGCATGATCAAAAGATAGTAAGGTAAAACCGTTCTCTCAATTCGTCGGCCATGATTTTTTTTTTGAAGTTTGCCAGCATTTTAAAATCATATAAAATTGAGAATAAAAAAAGAAATTGTTCAAAGCATGATAAAAATATAGTAAGGTAGAACCGCTGAGAGTCACTTTTAAAATTCTTGACGTTTCCAAACAATTTAATTTTTAAATTTACTCACAAACTCACACACACATTTTCATTTTCAATCTCAAGCAACAACAATTTCGAACAATTTCAATTTTTTATTTTCACTTTTATATGATTTTAAAATGTTGGCAAACTTCAAAAAAAAATCATGGCCGACAAATTGAGAGAACGGTTCTACCTTGCTATGTTTTTATCATGGTTCAAAGTTTTTGTTGTTTGAGTTTAAAAATGTGAATGTGTGTGTGAGTTTATATTTAAAATTTTAAAATTGAATTGCTTGCAAACGTCATGAATTTTATAAGTGCCTTTCAGCGGTTCTACCTTTAAATATTTGTATCATGGTTCAGAGTACTTTCGAGCTCTTCTGTGAGTACTGAGAACTTTCGAGTACTCAATATCGATATGTACTTTCAAAATTTGGTAGTGTCGATCCTTTTAAGAATCGAGTTCTGAGTAGTTTTGGTATCGATACTGCCCAATACTAGTTATTACATGTTAAAGAATAAATAAAGTCCTCGATTTATAGTTAAAGTTCTTAAGTTTTGTCAGCCTAAAGTTACTTCAAAAGAAATGAGCTATACATATTTAGATATGTAAATTTTATAAAAAAGCAGAAATTTCGGCTTAAGTATTTTTAAGTTACATATCTCACGCTTCATTTCAAGCAAATTCATTGTTAAAGCTTAAACAGACGGCAGTGTTGATCCGGATTAACTCGGACTTAATCAGGATCAACTGCAGTTAATTCCCGAGTCGATCCGGATCAACGCTGCCGTCTGTTTATGCTTTTATTACCGTTTCAGAGACAAAAGAGCGATAAAAAATCTACTTCCGAAATAGGCTTCACAAAAAATTACTTCCACTTAAAAAAGTAGCATCATTATTTAATAATATGTATGCATGTATTTAATAAATAATATCATCTGTTGACAATGATTTTTCGGGTCATGATTTTATTACAAAATTAATTTTAATGAAAGTTGAAAGGAAATTCATCGCGTTGCAAGTGGAAAAAGAAATGGAAAATTGAGTTAACAATATATGTGCATACATATGTACGTATGCACATTAGACCGTACCACGTTACAGGCAAAAAAAAACCGTTCGTCGCACACCTTCGAGTCCACATAAAGTATATGGTTTATCATAACTACATATCGGATAACTGTGTACCTACATATTGATAAGTTTTGGCCATTTATTTTTGTCTTATATAATTTTAATTACTTTAAAAAAAATAGTTCACTTTATAACAAAAACCATATAAATCCAACTTACAACTTTTGTAAAAAAAATTTACAAATTTCAAAATTTCACACTTTTTATACAGTACTTCTAGACAATTTTTAGGTACCCAGTTCTAGTCTATAAAGTGCAGGTTTTAAGTGGCTACGAAGAGCTATTGATTTTCGGCATGTTTTATATAAAAACAGTGGTCGAACGTAGTTCGAAAGGAAGAAAATGGGTAACATCGTAACAACAAAAAAAATATAGTATTTTGTGTCATTTTAAATTGTACTAGAATTGAATAGGCTATGAAACTGAAAAAATTTTTTAAAAACTCTAAATAAAAAGTTTTAAAGTTTGATGCAACTTTGCTGATTATTTTAAACAAAGTTTGAAATTTGAATTCATATTGTTTCTGTTACAGAATGAGTTACATATATGTTTATAAAAAAAATAATTAAAATTGCATAATAAAAAAGTTAATAGTCAAAATTTGTCAATATGTAGGTGTTATATACATACATCGTTTTGATAAACACTACACTTTTGCACAATTTCGAAAATAAATTCTTTTGTCGCCTAACCTAGGGGTAGTTTTTATACATTTTTAGGTAACACCTACATTTGGCAATAATTTGTATACCTTTCATGAGTATGAAATGGTATTATAACTTTGGTCCGATGTTTGTAAGTACCAGAATAAGAAGAGATAGACCCATTAAAATGTATACTTAAATCATCAGAACGTCGAGCTGAGTCGATTTAGCCATGTCCGTCTGTCCGTCTGTCTGTCTGTCCGTCTGTTTGTATGCAATCTAGTCTCTCAGTTTTCGAGATATCCGGATGAAATTTGGTACGTGGGTGTATTTTTATAATGTATTAATCATTTGTCGGAACCGGAAGAATCGGACCACTATAACATATAGCTCCCATACAACTGATTGTTCAGATATGAGATTTTTCGTTATAACTTCTCCATTTATGCAGCTAAGAACATGAAATTTCGCATTACTTCCACCCATTATCAACAGATAACTTAGAGTGAAAATTACAAAGATCGGGTCACTATAATCTATAGCAACCGTACTATTGATTGTTCAGATATAAGATAACTCCTCCATTTAAGTAGCTAGTAACATGAAATTTTGAACTGTTGCCACTCATTATCAAAAAAAATATTTTCAGAGAAAATGGCGAAGATCGGGTCGCTATAACCTATAGCCTCCATACAACTGATTGTTCAGATATGAGATCTTTTGCCATAACTTCGCCAATTATGCAGTTAGGAACATGAAAATTCTCACCGTTTTCACTCATTATTAACAGAATATTTACAGTGAAAATAACAAAGATCGGGTCACTATAACATATATCTCCCATTCAACTGATTGTTCAGATATGAGTTTCTTTGTTATAACTTCTAAATATATGCAGCTAGAAACATGATATTTCGCACTATTTTCACTCATTATCGACAGATAGTTTACAGTAAAATTAACAAAGATCGGGTCACTGTAACTTATATATTGCCGCCATATAACTGATTGTTCAGATATGGGGTTTTAATGTAAAACTAATTTATTTGGACGGCTAAAACCGATAAATTTCGTAAGCTATTGTATATATAATAATACAAAGTCTACTGAGAAAATTGTCAAAATCTATGCTGTATAAGCCTTATCTCGTATACCACTGATTGTTCCTATACCAGTTTTTGCGATATATCTCCTTTATGTAGGAAGCTAAACCCATTAAACTGTGTTACCGGTTTACATACCGATCACACAGCAGTGAAAATCACTTTGAATGGTGCTATATATGTAAGGTATATCTTCCATACCCCTGATTGTTTAGATAAGATTTTTTATATATGTAACTCCTCTATCTATGTGTGCTGTGAATATATAAATTTTTTCAAATGCAGTAATCTGTTAAAGTAAAGTTTTCAGATGTTCATGAAAGGTATGAAGCCTTCGGCATAGCGCTGCTGTTACTTGTTTTTTTTTTCAAGATACTTCGTTATACTGGAATAACCGCTAATGCTTTCTTAGCAAAATTTTAATGATTTTTGGCTAGCTTTAATTCACTGACATTAGGGTGGTACGTAAGGGTTACATGATCCGTTGGGTAAGTGCTAGAATGCGTTATTTGAGCTTAATGAACTTTGAAACAAAAAAAAATTATTTAAGATCCGACTCTAACTGCCGAAGATATCACGAAAAATATAAAAATTCGAAATTGCCGTGAATTGAAATACTTCCTTAGCAAAAGTCTAAGAACTTTAATTGAGCTAACCCGATTTGAAAGTACCTACAAACCCTTCTATCATCTGAGGTAATTTTTTTTCGAAAAAAAGTTATTTTTAAAATAAATTTTATTTATAAAAAACTTGATTTTTTCACATACATATTTTCAAATGGGTCCAGGCGTAAATCTTAATATTTTTCCGAAATGTATTGACGGAAGCCGTAAAATATAATAAGTTTTATTATTCCGTTGGAAAAACGGTATGGAGAGTGTGGCACCCTAATGTATATTTGTATATGTGCATATGTATGCAGTTTTGTACACATAGACAACCCTAAATAGAATTGTTGAGTCGGTGTCACCTAATTTGGCTAGCAATTAAGAAACGAGCG
>NW_023458556.1:36878231-36880562 GCF_013731165.1 Rhagoletis pomonella
CGCTCGTTTCTTAATTGCTAGCCAAATTAGGTGACACCGACTCAACACTTCTATTTAGGGTTGTCTATGTGTACAAAACTGCATACATATGCACATATACAAATATATTTACATTAGGGTGCCACACTCTCCATACTGTTTTTCCAACGGAATAATAAAACTGATTATATTTTACGGCTTCCGTCAATACATTTCGGAAAAATATTAAGATTTACGCCTGGACCCATTTGAAAATATGTATGTGAAAAAATCAAGTTTTTTATAAATAAAATTTATTTTAAAAATAATTTGGAAAAAAAAATTACCTCAGAGAATAGAAGGGTTTGTAGGTACTTTCAGATCGGGTTAGCTCAAGTAAAGTTCTTAGACTTTTGCTAAGGAAGTATTTCAATTCACGGCAATTTCGAATTTTTACTTTTTTCGTGATATCTTCGGCAGTTAGAGTCGGATCTTAAATACATTTTTTTTGTTTCAAAGTTCATTAAGCTCAAATAACGCATTCTAGCACTTACCCAACGGATCATGTAACCCTTACGTACCATCCTAATGTCAGTGAATTAAAGCTAGCCAAAAATCATTAAAATTTTGCTAAGAAAGTATTAGCGGTTATTCCAGTAGAACGAAGTATCTTGAAAAAAAAACAAGTAACAGCAGCGCTGTCTTCGGCTATGCCGAAGGCTTCATACCTTTCATGAACATCTGAAAACTTTACTTTAACAGGTTACTGCATTCGAAAAAATTTATATATTCACAGCACACATAGATAGAGGAGTTACATATATAAAAAATCGTATCTAAACAATCAGAGGTATGGAAGATATACCTTATATAGCACCAATCAAAGTGATTTTCACTGCTGTGTGATCGGTATGTAAACCGGTAACACAGTTTAGTGGGTTTAGCTTCCTACATAAAGGAGATATATCGCAAAAACTGGTATAGGAACAATCAGTGGTATACGAGATAAGGCTTATACAGCATAGATTTTGACAATTTTTTCAGTAGACTTTGTATTATTATTTATACAATAGCTTACGAAATTTATCGGTTTTAGCCGTCCAAATAAATTAGTTTTACATTAACACCCCATATCTGAACAATCAGTTATATGGCGGCAATATATAAGTTACAGTGACCCGATCTTTGTTAATTTTACTGTAAACTATCTGTCGATAATGCATATATTTAGAAGTTATAACAAATAATCTTATATCTGAATAATCAGTTGAATGGGAGATATATGTTATAGTGACCCGATCTTTGTTATTTTCACTGTAAATATTCTGTTAATAATGAATGAAAACGGTGAGAATTTTCATGTTCCTAACTGCATAATTGGAGAAGTTATGGCAAAAGATCTCATATCTGAACAATCAGTTGTATGGAGGCTATAGGTTATAGCGACCTGATCTTCGCCATTTTCTCTAAAAGTATTTTTTTTGATAATGAGTGGCAACAGTTCAAAATTTCATGTTACTAGCTACTTAAATGGAGGAGTTATCTTATATCTGAACAATCAGTAGTACGGTTGCTATAGATTATAGTGACCCGATCTTTGTAATTTTCACTCTAAGTTCTCTGTTGATAATGGGTGGAAGTATTGCGAAATTTCATGTTCTTAGCTGCATAAATGGAGAAGTTATAACGAAAAATCTCATATCTGAACAATCAGTTGTATGGGAGCTATATGTTATAGTGGTCCGATACTTCCGGTTCCGACAAATGATTAATACATTATAAAAATACACCCACGTACCAAATTTCATCCGGATATCTCGAAAACTGAGAGACTAGATTGCATACAAACAGACGGACAGGCAGACAGACGGACAGACGGACATGGCTAAAACGACTCAGCTCGACGTTCTGATGATTTAAGTATACATTTTAATGGGTCTATCTCTTCTTATTCTGGTACTTACAAACATCGGACCAAAGTTATAATACCATTTCATGCTCATGAAAGGTATAAAAATTATTGCCAAATGTAGGTGTTACCGAAAAATGCACTCTAAAAAGTGCATGTAAAACTACTACTGAAAAGTGTTTATTTTTCAACCAGAATCTGTTCAAGTATACGCACAAGATGTTCAAGATTTGATTTTGAGCATGAGTTGTTTAAAATATACACATGAAATGTTTAAAATTACAAACATTTTGAAAGTAAAAATATATTTTTAAAAATAATAAATACTAAGTGCCAGGGGCACACGCAGGAATATATTTTTGGTGGGAAAGGATTTATACTTCTAAATATATATCTTCAGAAAATACTGAAAATTCCCTCTTTAAAATACATTTATGCAAGTTTTATGTACAGTATGAAATAAA
>NW_023458556.1:36880662-36894662 GCF_013731165.1 Rhagoletis pomonella
AAAGTGACTCTCAGCGGTTCTACCTTACTATATTTTTATCATGCTTTGAACAATTTCTTTTTTTATTCTCAATTTTATATGATTTTAAAATGCTGGCAAACTTCAAAAAAAAAAATCATGGCCGACGAATTGAGAGAACGGTTTTACCTTACTATCTTTTGATCATGCTCTGAACTTAACAGAAGTTGTAAGTACTCCGTGCTCACAAAACAACTCGAAAGTACGCAGAATTCGACAGAATTCGAAAGTACCCAGTAGTCAAAAATACTCCGTTGCAATCATCACTTTGATGCATGAACTCAGGATCGATTAAGTTGCAAATAGTTATAGTTATAAGTACTGGGTTGTAAACTCATACTGTTCATCAAACTATCGGCAGTTTTTTTTCGTTGTTGTAATATTTAAATTATTGTACTGTAAATATTTTACATTCAACAATTTTTAATGAGCTTGAGGCCGTTTTTAATGAAAAACTTATTGTGGAAAAGCAACAATAATGTGAAAAAATGGTAGAACTGATAGCTATTTCGGAAATCACCACATTTCCTCATCAGACTTCTTTCAGTAGGCTTCGAACCGACGATCCCACTGGCTCAGCCAGTTGCCTGCGCACTGGTTTTGTTGGTTTTTGCTAATAATTCTATTTTTAGAATGTTTAACTTTTAGGTGTGCTCGTCCTTAAGTTATTTGTTTTTGTTATTTTATCACTTCTACCATTTTTTAAATTATTGTTGCTTTTCCACAAACAGTTTTCATTAAAAAACGGCCTCGAGCTCAATAAAAATGGTTGAATATAATTGTTATAAGGCCATAAAATAACAAAAAAAGTAAATATTTTACTAAAAACCGGTACATATTCGTTTAACCCAAATTGTCCCAGATTAATTTTTTTTAAATTTTTTTGGTTTCATCTATATACAGGGTAAAAGTAGCGTTAAAGTAAAGGAAAAAATATGACTAAAACTTTGGGAGTAGTATTCCAGATGGATTGTTAGACGACAGTATTCGGTTAAAATATGAAATAATTGAAACATTGTTTATAAGTTTTAATAAATTTATTGATAATATATCCATATTCTAAGTGCAAAGCGGATGAAGAAGTTAATTTTTAGTATGAAAATTAGCAAAACATTCCAAACATAAACCCACATCACATTTTGCACAGGCTACTCGTCCTATAGTTTTACATGCTTCACCAGCAGAAGGACAGTAACGGCCTTTATGCATGTAAAAGAATGCTGGGAGTCGCTTGGGGTTTGTCACCTGCTCTGATGCATCGGTGCTACACAGCAATAGTCAGCCCAATACTGCTCTATGGCGCTTTGGTGTGCTGGAATGCCGCAAAAAAGTCCTTCTGCCTCGGGCCAATGGAGAAGGTTCAGCGCCTAGCGGCACTGTGCATCGCGGGAGCGCTGAGGTCCACTTCGACGGCTGCTCTTTAAAAAAACCTTTAGCTTACCGCCCATTGGCCGATTTGCAGAAAACCGTGCTGCGAAATCCACACGTAGATTGACGGTCATAGGGAAATTCAATTTCAGAACCTTTTGGCACCGCTTAATTGGGGCGAGAAGCATAAGCGGCACAGACTTCATGCCACCTAGTTTTAAGTGGAAACGATTTTTTTGCACAACGCCATAGATCCCTAAACATTTTCACGGACGGCTCTAAAATGGTTACGGGAGTGGGTGCCGGGATTTACTGCCGGGAACTGAACGCCAGGCGGACAGCAAGGCTACCTGACCATTGCTGCATATTTCAAGCAGAGGTTTTCGCAATGAGGATAACTGCAGAGCTAGCCTTCACCGAAACGACAATCAATTCAAAATTACACCTATTCCAGGCGGAAATTAAGGCAGTTTCCTCAGACAGTATTTCATGCATAAACGTCCTTCGCAGCCGGGAAGCCATTGACAAGCTACAAAAGCCTACATATCTATTGGGTGACTGGTCACAAGGGAATCTAGGGTAATGAAATAGCAGATAGTCGCAACTCATCTACAATGGGTAGTATTGGAAATCACTTAGTCTCGTTTCACTCATTACGGGTACAAATGGAGATCAATTATACGATCGTACTTAATAAACGAAATTCTATATGCTGCGTTGCTACGTAAATAGAGTACTAGCTTAGGAAGCCCTGGTTTCCGCATCCAGTGCCACCTTGTGGAAATTGTTTTTCTTACCAGCCTTGTCCTTTTAATTACAAACACGATTAAGAGATAATGAGCGAAATATTTAAATAGGTTCAGTCGTACTCAAGGGAACATGTTACACACATGCGGTATAAGATTTCTTCTCTTTTAATAAAAGCTGCATTTATACAGAGTAATTGTTGATGGCATAATTAAGTTAAAAGCCAGTGTAAATGTTCTCTCAACTATTTATATGCCTTAAAGCTAGCCGAATGCTTATGGTTGAATTGAAATAAATATAATAGCTTCTTTTTAACCAGACACTCTTAAAGAATGTGTCCTGACGTTTCACCACATCACTGTCATGAAACAGAACATAAAATTGGAAGCTCTAATCTAAACAACGGGATTTTGTTAAACACGTAAAATTACAAAAGTTTCACATACATACATATGTATGTCTATTACAATATTCAATTAACAATCAATTTAAACCATTAATTAAATTTTTTCAGTGTTTCACAGCCAAGCGAATTTAGAAAAAAAATTTCCACGTACATATTTGTAATCTCTACTGGAAAATTTATTTCTCATTAAATTCACATTAATCAAAACTAAGTCATAAAGATCTGTGTTGTGTACTATTTGTAATTTTTTTAATATACGTATGTACATATTTGGTTTATAGCTCAATCTAAAATTTGAATTCATTCATTGAGTTATTATAGTAAAAGAAAATAAAGTTTTTGCCGTGTTATACGCACGTGCGTAAATTAAAATTAATTAGTAAAAAATTTAGAACAAAGCCATAAAGACGCCAGATATATGTATGTATGTAAATAACTACAAATAAACAATTGCAACGCTGACATATTAGGGCTATTCGCGATTCGGTGCATAAGAGCTGACAAATTTATGCAATTGCAGAAATATGCCATGGATTGTGAGCGACCTTTATTAAACTGTCATGGTAAAGCTTTTGCAAAACACTTTTTGTGCATCAGCTTTGGTTTTGTTTATGAATGCAATGCATAGCATATTTATGCTATGGATTTTCGGTATTGCAAATTTGCCAAGCCATGAAAAATGCAAATGCGTGTATTTTGTTTGTGTATTGCAAATAATTTGCAATACAAATTTGCAATGCAATGATGCTAGGCCATTTGCACCGGATCGCGAATAGCCCTATTATGAAGTAGTAAAGCATAATAAAAGCTACATATTTGTAAACATATATTTTGTTATTGTCCCATTGACCTAACACCTAAACTCGTGGCCTATTCATGTATTTACTGCAGGCATAATTGATACATATTACACATAATGATCGGTCTGACCAGGTTAGCCTTTTTGAACGTAGATCATGCATTTAATTTTATACCCTAGACCCGAGGGAGGCTTAGGTCTTGCTTCGTTGCTTTTTATACCCGAGCGCACTTGTGCACAAGGGTATATTAACTTTGTTCACATATGTAGGTTGCCCTTTATGCAAGGTAGGTTGGTTTTGAAAATGGGCGAAATCGGACTGTAACCACGCCCACTTCCCATATAACGGTAATTTTTCAGAAATACGAAAACTGCGATATTTTAGTAACTACTAAAGATTATTCACTCAAAATTGATATTTACAATAAATTTTAGACGAAAAAAATAAGAATATTATAAATTTTTGGAAAATGGGCATAGCCACGCCCACTTATGGTTACATGTGTATATCTTGGTAACCGCTGCACCGATTTCTTCCAAACTTGGCACAGTTGTTGCCCTTGGTACACCATATCAAATGGCCGAACATTTTTAAAATCCGAAAATAACCACACCCACATCCCATACAACGGTAATTTAGAGAAATACAAAATCTTCGATAAATCCGTAAATATTAAAGCTAATTTACTCAAAATTAATGCTTACAACAATTCTTTACCAAGAAATACGTTTATGGTAAAATTTTGGAAAATGGGCGTGGCACCGCCCACTTATGATCACATACATGTATCTCGGTAACCGTTCTACCAATTTGTACCAAACTCGGTATGGTTATTGTGCTTGCTACAAAAAAGCAAAACATTGAAAATTATTGAAATCGGACTAAAATTGAGTCCGCTTTTCATATAACGGTAAATTTCAGAACTGCTTGAAACTTCAATATTTCGAAATTTAAGGACGCTAATTTCCTCAAAATTGAAACACCCCGGCTTAGCATGTAGCGGTAGCTTTCGGAAAGGTGAAACTCATATATTTAATACTTGCGCCGGGTATTTAATGTTCGGCTCCGTCCGAACTTAGACTTTATTACTTGTTATTCTAGCCTTTAGTTACTTTAAATATTTTTAATGAAATTCGGACTGCAAGTATCTTTCTAAGAAATCTAATTTAAAAAATCGTAATTTTGATGAACTTTTTTTTTTAATTTAATGAATTTTTGTCAACTTTGTGAAGCTTTGACACTTTTTAACCGACTTCCAAAAATGGAGGAGGTTATCAGTTCGTCGGAATATTTTTTTTTGTTTTTATATATGTTACCGCATAACTTTGGACCACGTCAACCGATTTCGGTTTAGATCCGATCATTGGATAATGAAATATATATGTATATATATACATATATTTTTTTAAGTCGGTTTTTTTTTGCTAATAATTACTTGCATTTATACGGATTTTGATACATATCGACCCATATTTGAATGAAAACTATTAACAATAAATAAATAAACATAAGTTACCAGCAGCATTATATTTTATTTTACTGCTAGATCCGCAAGGAGATTCCTACAAGAAAATATGTATGTATATATTTACAATCTTAATGCACATAAAAACCTTCTAAACTTTGTTAATTTCCTCGAATTGAGAGTATTATACATCCAAATGTCTGTATGTATGTTAATAAGCATGTATGTACTTGCGTACAAGAAAGAAAAATAAACAAAAGTAATGTTTGTAAACAAAGTAAAAATACAAACATTGAACAATTACATATATGACCCGGACGCAAAACTATCTACATATAAATGTGTGCGTTCAATGGGAAACCAAGGAAGGAAAGTGAATGGCAGAGTTACAAAAAATGTGTGCAAAACAGCATGTATTTCTTTTTATAAAAAAAGAAAGATTCTACTTGCTTAACTAATTGGTGTCGCAAATGTAGTATTGTTGTATGTCGTAAACTTTAAATATGGGCGTGTTCATAGTCGAATTAAAGTCGACTGTAAAGTGAGTTGCTGCTTTTTTGGCAAATATTCCATAAAAACTTATGTCAAAAACCTGCCTCTAACTTTAGAGCAGAGACCGAAAATAGCAGTTATTTTTTTCAAGAGTTAAACTTGGTCAGATATTTCTTAAGTCCGAAATAAAAGTCCTTTCCGGATAGTAAACAAACCGCTTATCCAAATTAAACAAACTCGGTATCAAATAAAAGAGGACTGAAATAGCTTTTAAAAAGAAATAACGAACGAAGGTTGCCACTTCCATTTATATATATATCTTTATTTTTTTTTAATTTAGTACAAAAGGAATTCATATGCCTGACCCAAGTTTTGTTCTATGAAAATTAAATAACATTTTTTATTGAAATATTTTTCCATAGCTGGCTTTCCGCTGTCTTTCCTCGTTTAAACATTTCAGTTTTAAAGCTATTTTAGTCCTCTTTCATTTGATATCAAACTAGTTTAATTTAGATAAGCTAGTTTATTTTGGTTATGAATATACATATATGTATGCCCCATAAGTAAGGGGCTCGTAAGTTCGACGTTTTTTATGTTACTTTTTAATATTTATAATATAATAAATTTATAACAAAATCGATAACAATTCGATAATGAAATCGATCAAAACATCGATAAAAACTATCGATAACAAAATCGATAAAAATTTCTATAACAAAACCGATAAAAATATCGATTATTATATCGATAAGCTCCGAAAATATCGATAACAAAATCGATAAAAAATTCGATTATAAAATCGATAAAAATATCTATAACGAAACCGATAAAAATATCGATTATTATTTCGATAAGTTCCTAGAATCCCGAGAATCTCTATAATCCAGAAATAGTTCCCAGATTGCGTCTCTGTGTCTCTATCTATATCCTTTTCTTTATAATTACCTTTATTTTAACCTTTCTTCCTCTATATTCATCTTTATTTTTATCGGAATCCTCATTCTCATCTTTTTCGTTATATTTATCTTTGTTTTTACTTTTATGTTTATCATTTTCTTCGTCTACATTTTCCCCTTCATCTTTGCCCGTACATAAGTAAAGTGTTTAAATTTACCTTCATTTTTGCCATTATCCTTACGCATCTTTGTTTTTGTTTTGTTTTGAACCTTTGCCTTTATCCTTTTCTTTATCTACGTAAGCACTCACCTTTACTTTCATTCTTGTATTGATCTCTTTCTAAGTGTTACTCTTTAACCTTTTAATTGAAAGTTTTTGTTAAATTAATACCATGTGCATACACCCAAGATGTACTTGTTTCAGCCCCAACCATTTCCGTGTGAAATTTCCGTTGAATTTGCCAAATGCCGTTAATGTACGTTAACGATCAAACTTATGAGAGCGCCATGTAAATGAAAACTCACCAACAGTAAATTTTATATGTTGCTACGTCAAACAGACACGGCATACGTACACGCCGGTGAGTGTGGGCACCTTTACTCCCAACCAACCAACCGCCGCTAAAGAAGTTTCACTTCAAAAGAGTTTTATTATAAAGCAGAATTTGGTTATGCGTATGTAACTTAAGGTAATCGGCACTATCGCGAATTTCACGTGAACCAATATTCCCAAAAATTATAAAGCAAAAGAAAAACCTAATGTGTTTTTGTTTTGCATGTTAAATTATGGAAACGATTTATTCACATGGAGTTGGCTATTGGGCTGAATATACGGCTTGACTTTTGTAAAGATAAGCTTACTTTTCTCTATACATATCTACTTACATCAACTCCTTTAATCAGTTAGCAAAGCACTCATAGCCGTCTACTTCGCAAAATATGTATGTACTTATACATACATACATACTTATGTACGGTAAGTGTCAGATAAAATCGCACAGTATTTTTATTTTTTTTTTGAAAATATTTTGTTTTATTTCTTCTTCTTATTTGGCGCTGTAACCGCCTAAACGATTTTGGCCGAGTTCAACAAAGCACGCCAGTCGTTTCTTTTCTGTGCCAACTGGCGCCAATTGGAAATGCCAAGTGAAGCCAAGTCCTTCTCCACCTGGTCTTTCCATCTCAGTAGGGGACTTCCTCTTCCTCTGCTATCACCAGCAGGTTCCGAGTTGAATACTTGCAGAGCTCGAGCGTCGCTGTCCATTCGAACGACATGACCAAGCCAGCGGAGCCGTGTATTTTAATTCGCTGCACTATGTCCATGTCGTTGTTTGTTTTGTTTAAATTTTATTAATTTTTAATAAAAATATAGCTCACACTAAAAAAAAACTATAAAACTCAAAGTTTTTAACTTTGTAAAAATTAAACAAAATTTTAATTTTCATCAAAATTTCACACCATTTAATAAGAATATTTATAATTTTTTATAATATAATAAAATGCAAATTTGAAATCGCTATATTTATAAACAAAATATTTCTAAAAAAGGGGAAACAATTTACTGTACGATTTTCACTGACACTTACTGTAACATTTTATGCCGTTGCTAGCCCGACAAGTGAAGTTCAAGTTCATGATCGCGCTTACCTTCGAATTTTACCACGGTCTTATTAAACTCAGCGTACATCAAAATATAAATGTGTATCTACATATGAATGTATATATATATATGTATGGTTGTTTGTGTGCTTATACTAGCCAAACAAGAACCTACACTGAAAGAAAAAACGCGTTGTAATATTAAGAAAAATGTTATGAATTCACTGAGGGAAATAACGCATTGTAAAAATTACAGTGTTTTTATTTGATTAGACACGCCGTGCAACAGTAAATTTTACAAAAACACAAAAATTAATATATTCGCGAAAATATGGGCAAAATAAGGTAAAACTGCTTTTTAATTCTTCACTCTAACGTCAGGAGTTTTTAAAGGACTTTGAAATTTCAAAAATATGATTAATTCAAAAAATTATTAATAAGTTTTAGTGCAATATAGAAATGTGGGTATCATAAAAAAGAGAAAATCCTACAGAATAAAAAAATATCCCATTTTTTGGTGCATGAGGACAAATGGGTACGGAAACTTTCTATTTAAAATTTTATCCTTGAATATCCTTGAAAATTTTCAATATTTATTTTTGAAAAAAATATATATTAAGCACTAATATACAAACGACCACATCCTCGAATTTCGTCCTCTTAACTTTATTAACATAAGAAAATAAAATCAATTAAAAGCGCACTTTCAATACTTATTTGTCCTTGTAAACCAAAACACTTTATAATTTTTCAATTCTAAGGAATTTTCTCTCTCATTTGGTACCCACATTGTTATTGTACATTCCAGTGATTTTTTTAAATAATTTTTTGAATTAATCATATCATTAAAATCTCAAAGTCCTTAAAAAAAATCCTGACGTCAGAGTGAAAAGCTTAACTATATTTGGCCCATTGTTTCGTGAGTATATTGATTGTTTCGTGTGTTTTGAAATTTTTTTGTTTTTGTCGCACGGTTTATCGTTTTAATATGTTCGTATGCTGTGGTGTTGATTGAAATTCAACATTTGAAAGCACATTTATATGTCTGGCTGTAGCTGAGTGCGCAAAGATGCTTGCCACAATTTTTTAATTTCCAGAGGGTCAGGGTTCAAATCCTATTGCAGGCAGCAGCATGGAAATACATTTTTTTGTTATCTTAATTATGAAAGAGCATCCGTTTAATTTTAATATATGCGTATTTGAATTGAATATTTCCATACTAAATCCAAAAATTTGTATACTAAAATTTGGGTTAGTGATCTTTCATATGCCTATTTTTTTTTTAATTTAGCACATTTTTTTTATTCTAAAATTTTTTTCTCTCAGTGTATATGTCACAGACACTTAATACAGAACTACGCTTCAACTAAAAAAAAAATCGCAATTCGGTTAAGGTTAGCGCTTTGGCATCGTAGCCGTTGTTCTTTGACTTTGCAGTAAGTATAAGCTTTTATTTTCTTTGCTTCCAATTTAAATCTTATGCTGCCTCTTCAAGTTTTGCCACGAACATGTTACGTATTTGTCATCGCGAATACTAGCTGGCCAAAGTGTTGTTGATATTATAATCAAATTTTTATCTAAAGACATTCTTGCCATTACAGGTTGTATTGCCGGTTTTGGGGAAGAATTGTTAGCAAATACACATACATATAACATACATAAATATATATAAGTGGTTGTAGATAAATATTTTGTATAGGTATACATAGTATGTACATTAGACTGCATCACTCCCCATCCAAAAAAAAACCGGTACTGTTTTTCCATTGGAATTATAAAATCTATTATATTTTAAGACGTCCACCAAAATATTTCCGAAAAATATTAAGATTTAAGTGAGCTGGACCGATTTGAAAATACCTCTAAAAATAGATTTTTTATGAATAAAAATAGTTTCTTAAAGATGTTTTTTGAAAAATCCCCTTAAATGACAAAACGGTTTGAGCTTAAAAAGTTTACATAAAAATATTTAAAAAAAATTTTAAAAAAATTTAACGGAATCGTAATAATGAGATTTTTGATGCTGTTTTTTTAACTATTTTCAAAAGATTGGTATAAGAAAAACTTGAATAACTGAACCTAAACTCTTCCGATTTAGACTTGTGAGGTATCATTGGAAAGGTATTTTCTCACCCTTTTTATTTCTTGGCTAATAAGCTCATTCAAAGGAAGAAAGAGACAGGTAGGATGAACGAACATCATTCAAAGTTGAAATAAGATGTGTTGGTATTTGAAAAAAAAAATTGGGACACGCATGACTTTTTTTGCACACAAATAAAAAGAGTGGGAAAATACCTTTCTACCGAGATCCCATAAGTCTAAATCAGAATAGTTTTGGCCCAGTTATTTAAGTTTTTCGTAAATCAATCTTTGAAAAAAAACAGCATCAAAAATCTCATTATTATGATTCTGTTGAAAAGATTTTAAAATATTTTTATGCAGATTTTTTAAGCTTAATCTGTTTTGTCATCTGAGGGGACTTTTCTCAAAAAGTTCTTTAAGAAACTATTTTTATTCATAAAAATTCAATTTTTGGAGGTATTTTCAAATCGGTCCAGCTCGCTTAAATAACCTAATATTTTTCAGGCGGCCTCGAGCTCAATATAAATTGTTGAATATAATATTTTTCCGAAATATTTTGGTGGACGTCTTAAAATATAATAAATTTTGTAATCCCGGCGGAAAAACCGCAACTCTTTTTGGTGATACAGTCTAATGTACATATGTAGTTTCTCAAAGCTAATGCGTAATTTTGTTATGTTAAGTTGAAGTGCGGCTTTTTAAGTATTTTGCGATTGTGTTATTGCTATTATTGCTTTTATTTGCTTAGCTTTCATTTTCGGCTTTTATTGTTTTGGTCGTTTCTATGTCTGCCTCGTAGCTATTTTTGTATTGTCAGCATTCGACTGTTTGGGCAGTAATTTGAACTCTTTTCTGAAGTGTATTACCAAATAATTAGGCACTCAACAGTTTGTTGGCTTTAATTTATTGCGACGTAAATTAACGTCCGTGATATGCGTGTAAGTTCTTCTAAAGGAATAGGTAAATGTACATATCGACTGCTGAGTGGAAGATCGACCTATATCGGCAGCCAGTTCAAAAACGCCTTATCTCAAAAAAATCAAGTCCGCCCTATTTCAGAATTCGTTTCAAAAACGCCCTATCGCAGCTGCCGATTCAAAAACGCCCGATATCAGCACATTTTCAATACATTTTTAAGGGAGATAGGGCGTTTTTGAGCCGAATTCTGAGATAGGGCGTTCTTCGACCAAATTCTGAAATACGGCGTTCTTGAAAAGTTTTTTGAGATAGGGCGTTTTGGGACTGGCTGCCGAGATAGGTCGATCTTCCACTCAGCAGTCGATATGTAGTATTTTTATTCTCTAAAGCGAAAACCCAAAGTGAGCCCTCGCAATAAATTGTAAACGTCTATGCCCTTGGTCATATTGAATTTAGCTTCCATAGTCCTCTTGCTATAGTACTGAACTAGATGTCTTAGATTTAGTTGCATACTCAAGGATTGGACTCCTACGTAAAGCCAAGAGTCTTCCGGCCGATAAACTTGAGTTTTTTCTCGCTAAAGGCTCTGGATCGATTACTGGACATTTTCGAGAAAAAAATGTATGTATATGTATACATAAATCAGTTGTCTATCTATCAGCACGCATATTGGAAAGCCAGCTTTGTATAGTGTCGTTACCACCATTGAAAAAGCACAGGCCTTCACGGAATTCGCACCAGGCGTATTTCTAGATATCGTTGTTGCCTTCAATGATTTTCTCTCAGAGATGATAGTTTTCTTGCTTCACTCTCTACTTAAACACTTAAAAGAAACCAAGGACAAGGTGTAATGCAATTGTATTAAATGCGTTGATGAAATGAAAAGATACGAGGTTCGGACACCCTAGAATGCTGGAGATCTTCCTGCAGACTTTAGGTGCGTATGTAGACATTTTCTAAATGAGCTGGCTACGAAATGAAATGACGAGAAAAGCACCCTCATTGTCTGCGATCAATATCGCTCGCAATGCGGTTATTCCACTATATGTATTCTTGAAACCTCTGGCTGTAAAATAACTTTATCGAACGAACAAATTTAAAATGATCTGCAGAGCATACGTGCAGCATGGGAAGAATAATCTGGCATGAAGTTTCGCTTCCGCTTACTACTCCGGCACGTTATCGGCACGTTTTTACCGAGCCCTGCCTGAGGAGAACGCACGTTATTAGAGTAGGCAGGCAAACGACTGTACGGCACTGGCAAGGATTTGTCAAGGCTCGTTCCATTGCTATTCTTTTAAGGGCGTAGCGGTGCCACACTAAAGCTTTCAGCACCCTTGGAAGCCTCCACAAGCATCTTCCAAGCAGAAGTTTATGCCATTAGTCTATGCCACTGATGAGCACTGCCTTGCCCGCGGGCAAAGCTCTTTTAAGCTTCCTATACATTTTGTGTAGGTGCGTGCACAGTAAAAGCTCTGTACGAGCAGAGATTAAACTTAGTAGGAATTAGCGAAGTGAGACGATCCGTATAACAAGCGATAGTTAGGTGACTCTTTTGACTCTATCATCATTCGAGGTCAAATTCTCGTTGGTTCTAGAGTGCGCTGAATGTCCTTGCTGAGAAAAATGCTATCCAACTTATATGAGTTCTAGCGCACACGGAACTCCGAAGGAAATGGGGAAGCCGATCAGTTCGCCAAAAAGGCTGCTGTATGGACCCCGATAGGATCCGAGGCTTTTTTTATAGGTCCTAACACGATAAAAGAAGCGCTCACAAAAGAAAATACAAAACTGAGGGAACGGCATTGACGAAATACCATTGGTCTTCGTCTACCTAAGAGCCTACTCTAGGGGGATATAAACGACAGAGGTACAGAGGTTACTTATATAAGCTAAGGATCTGATCAAGCGATCTATATCGCTTTTGTGACTCTGCCGAAAAGGCATCATTGGGTGAGGCGCCTAGGACATACATATACATATGTCCAAGAGAAGAGCACATACACTCCTCACCAGCGTGATCTACTCTAAAATTTATAGAGGCTTCAGGGCTAGATGTAGTATTGAGATGAGCTGAGGGCACAATTGATCTACTGGTCACAGTGTGCCTACTCTATTTATACCTATGTAACTATGTAACTATGTACATATATATGTATCTTCTCACCTGACTTGGGACGCAGCATATTTGAGCTTGGCGTTCGCATATATGTTGCGTATGTTTTAGCAAGTTAAAGGCTCGTTTACCCTCTCCAATTTTGTACTTTTTATAATAGATAACTAAATTTAAGAACTATTTATTTACACAGCCGTTGTTAGTTAGGTTAATACATACGTATATGTGTGTATGTAGAAAGGTATCGCTACTAATTGAGCCTTTCACATATGCATACAAATACGCACGCGTGTGCTTCGAAAGGCACTTATGTATGTATATATGTATGTACTTATTTTGGCTATTGAAATAGTCACTTGTGCGTGACTAAGCAAATTGATGAGAATTAAAGCAGGTGAACGCACTCCAATCGAACAGTGGGACTTATGTATGTATGTACGTACATACTATATGTATGGAGTTTATAAACACTTACACACTTATGATCACTTGAATAGCAACATATGTCTCGAATTACCAGAAATTGTTGCAAATGAAGCAATATGAACAATACAAATAATTAAGAATTGTTAATTTGACATTTTGGTAAAGTTTTATGTATCTACGGTGGCGAGAATGTAAATAGGGGAAAAAGAAATTTCAGCAGGTTTTGATAACTTTTTTTGTTAAAATTTTTTTATTATTTTTTATGAAACTATAGTTTACTATCTAAAAGAAAATCATGCAAATCAAAGTTTTCAGATTTTTTACGAACATTTATAAAAATTCGACGAATTTTAACAAATGTTCGTAAAAAAATTGAAAACTTTAATCAGATTATGTATGCAGTTTTGTAGCCCATTAAATTTTAGTATAATAAAGTGCAAGTTTGAAGTACTTGAGACTTAACGTTAATTTTTAGCAGTTTTTTAGGAAATGAGCAACACCTTTCACAAAAAAATTTGCCAAAAATCAACGATAAGTCCTAGCTACTTCAGGCTTGCACTTCATTACACTAAAATTGAACGAGCTATAAAACTGCATACTCAGAAGATGTCTAAAAAACTTGTTGCGATCGATGGTGGATGAGCAAGTTGCCGGACCATGTGTTCGG
>NW_023458556.1:36894762-36897502 GCF_013731165.1 Rhagoletis pomonella
ATCAATTTTACCAACAGCATTGCATATACAGTGGCGAATATATAAATTGGAACATGTTAGCATTTTTTGGCTATTTCCCTTTCGATTATTTAATGTTTATTATTTTTTTATGAAAGTGTAACTCTATCTTTGTACAAAAGTGAGTAAAACTCGATAAAGTCTCATCAAACTATAGAGATTTTTAATTCGTTTTTTAGAAATCTTCTGAGTATGCAGATTTATAGCCCGTTCAATTTTAGTGTAATGAAGTGCAAGCCTGAAGTAGCTAGGACTTATCGTTGATTTTTGGAAAATTTTTTTGTGGAAGGTGTTGCGCATTTCCTAAAAAACTGCTAAAAATCAACGTTAAGTCTTAAGTACTTCAAACTTGCACTTTATTATACTAAAATTTAATGGGCTACAAAACTGCATACATAATCTGATTAAAGTTTTCAAATTTTTTACGAACATTTGTTAAAATTCGTCGAATTTTTATAAATGTTCTACAAAGTTTGAAATTTTGATTTGCATGTTTTTTTTTTAGATAGTAAGCTATAGTTTCATAAAAAATAATAAAAAAATTTAAGCAAAAAAAGTTATCAAAACCTGCTGAAATTTCTTTTTCCCCTATTTACATTTTCGCCACCGTAGATACATAAAACTTTACCAAAATGTCAAATTAACAATTCTTAATTATTTGTATTGTTCATATTGCTTCATTTGCAACAATTTCTGGTAATTCGAGACATATGTTGCTATTCAAGTGATCATAAGTGTGTAAGTGTTTATAAACTCCATACATATAGTATGAACGTACATACATACATAAGTCCCACTGTTCGATTGGAGTGCGTTCACCTGCTTTAATTCTCATCAATTTGCTTAGTCACGCGCAAGTCACTATTTCAATAGCCAAATAAGTACATACATATATACATACATAAGTGCCATTCGAAGCATACGCGTGCGTATTTGTATGCATATGTGAAAGGCTCAATTAGTAGCGATACCTTTCTACATACACACATATACGTATGTATTAACCTAACTAACAACGGCTGTGTAAATAAATAGTTCTTAAATTTAGTTATCTATTATAAAAAGTACAAAATTGGAGAGGGTAAACGAGCCTTTAACTTGCTAAAACATACGCAACATATATGCGAACGCCAAGCTCAAATATGCTGCGTCCCATGTCAGGTGAGAAGATACATACATATGTACATAGTTACATAGGTATAAATAGAGTAAGCACACTGTGGCCAGTAGATCAATTGTGCCCTAAGCTCATCTCAATACTACATCTAGCCCTGAAGCCTCTATAAATTTTAGAGTGGATCACGCTGGTGAGGAGTGTATGTGCTCTTCTCTTGGACATATGTATATGTATGTCCTAGGCGCCTCACCCAATGATGCCTTTTCGGCAGAGTCACAAAAGCGATATAGATCGCTTGATCAGATCCTTAGCTTATATAAGTAACCTCTGTACCTCTGTACCTCTGTCGTTTATATCCCCCTAGAGTAGGCTCTTAGGTAGACGAAGACCAATGGTATTTCGTCAATGCCGTTCCCTCAGTTTTGTATTTTCTTTTGTGAGCGCTTCTTTTATCGTGTTAGGACCTATAAAAAAAGCCTCGGATCCTATCGGGGTCCATACAGCAGCCTTTTTGGCGAACTGATCGGCTTCCCCATTTCCTTCGGAGTTCCGTGTGCGCTAGAACTCATATAAGTTGGATAGCATTTTTCTCAGCAAGGACATTCAGCGCACTTTAGAACCAACGAGAATTTGACCTCGAATGATGATAGAGTCAAAAGAGTCACCTAACTATCGCTTGTTATACGGATCGTCTCACTTCGCTAATTCCTACTAAGTTTAATCTCTGCTCGTACAGAGCTTTTACTGTGCACACACCTACACAAAATGTATAGGAAGCTTAAAAGAGCTTTGCCCGCGGGCAAGGCAGTGCCCATCAGTGGCATAGACTAATGGCATAAACTTCTGCTTGGAAGATGCTTGTGAAGGCTTCCAAGGGTGCTGAAAGCTTTAGTCTGGCACCGCTACGCACTTAAAAGAATAGCAATGGAACGAGCATTGACAAATCCTTGCCAGTGCCGTACAGTCGTTTGCCTGCCCATTCTAATAGCGTGCGTTTCCATCAGGCAGGGCTCGGTAAAAACGCCCCGATAACGTGCCGGAGTAGTAAGCGGAAGCGAAACTTCATGCCAGATTATTCTTCCCATGCTGCACGTATGCTCTGCAGATCATTTTAAATTTGTACGTTCGATAAAGTTATTTTACAGCCAGAGGTTTCAAGAATACATATAGTGGAATAACCGCATTGCGAGCGATATTGATCGCAGACAATGAGGGTGCTTTTCTCGTCATTTCATTTCCTAGCCAGCTTATTTAGAAAATGTCTACATACGCACCTAAAGTCTGCAGGAAGATCTCCAGCATTCTAGGGTGTCCGAACCTCGTATCTTTTCATTTCATCAACGCATTTAATGCACTTGCATTACACCTTGTCCTTGGTTTCTTTATAAGTGTTCAAGTAGAGAGTGAAGCAAGAAAACTATCATCTCTGAGAGAAAATCATTGAAGGCAACAACGATATCTAGAAATACGCCTGGTGCGAATTCCGTGAAGGCCTGTGCTTTTTCAATGGTGGTAACGACACTATACAAAGCTGGCTTCCAATATGCGTGCTGATAGGTAGACAACTGATTTATGTATACATATACATACATTTTTTTCTCGAAA
>NW_023458556.1:36897602-36900327 GCF_013731165.1 Rhagoletis pomonella
ATCTGTGCACCATGCAAGGGCTTTGCAAGACTCAGAGAATACCCCTATTGCATTGCCACGTCTGACAGGCTCTTAATGCACAATATATCGCGTCTTTGATGTATTTTTTACTTTGCAGTGCATGTCTTTGAGCCATTGCTTGCTTGCTAAGGGTACATGAGTTCTAATCTTATATACGCACTTATTTATAAAAATTGGATTTGGATTTGTTTGGTCCAAATTTGAAAACTGTCATTCTAATTCATTCAGTAATTACTCGTAAGTCTCCGAGGTAAATGGTTGTTTTCCTTTTTTTGAATACAACAATAATATTGTAGAAATCGAAAGTGTAAACATAAAAAGCGTTTGTTGACAGCTCGTTTCGACGATCCGTTAGCTTACGAAGCACGTGAGAAAGGGGAAGAAAAGAAGGCCACTTTGTCAAAGTATCTATATATACCAGAGTGCCAGTTACTGTCGAAATTCGACAGTTTTTCTAGTTTTAGAAGCCTTGGAGAGGTTTTCTAACTTAACACGTAGCAAAACTTATACGGTACAAATTAACTAACCGGAAAATCTTCTGCTAAAACGTAACTAAATTTTTTTTTATCTGAGAAGGTCTTTGGAGGACTTCGGCAGGTCTTGGAATTGACCCGATACATTCAAGTTTATCGATAAAATTTCAATGATTTGATACATATCGATAGTTCGATGAATTTCAAGAACACTAAAATTCGATAACTCAACAAAATTCGTTAACTCGACCAATTTCGATAACTGTGAAATTCGATGGCTCGATAAATTTCGATAACTCATAAATGTAAAAACTTTGGATACCTTTATAAATTTTTACTTTTGACATCTCCACATTTTTCGAAAACTATCTAAACATTTTGATAGCTCGTTACACTCTGTTAAGACGATTAAATTCGATAAGCAGTGATAAATCGATAAGCTTATATAACCTTGAAATTTCGATAAATCGATATATTTTGAAAATTCCATAAACTTCGCTTCGTTGAACCATCCAATTTCACACACGTTTTTATAGCTCGATAACTATCCGTAAATTTGGACACCTAAGTTTCTGTGTCTATAAATTTCGACAACTCAGTAAACATTGATCATTTTGAATAATTCGATACGTTGCGATAACTTAATAAGCATGGATAAATTTCGATAATGATAAACTTCGATGATTTGATAAATTTCAATAACCTTTATGGCTGATTTTATTTCGATTCCTATCGGAAAATTTCAACTCTGTTAACCTAATTCTTATGTATTTCTCATTGTCTCCATTTTCGCCTTTATCTCAATTTTCGTCTTTATCTTCCCTTTTGCCTTTTTTTTGTCTTCATCGTTATCACTTGCTTCTTCATCTTCATATTTATCTTTATATCAAAGTTTAATTTCAAATACGAAGTAAAACAAAATGCGAAACAGTTTAAATGGAATAGGTTGCAAAAACAACCATACACAAATATGGAAATTTTTAAACGACGATTTTCAACCAATTTCGAAACTATAAAAACTCTCCTCATCTACAGAAAACTACCTTTCCAACGGTGTTTTTGGTTTTGAAATCGGTAACTTTACCTTGGTCTTCATCTTTGCTTTTATCTTTCATCTTTGCTTATATCCTTTTCTTTTTCTATTCACGTAGATGAGATGAGGTGCGATCGATTATTATACCGATAACAATATCCATTATTGTATCGATAACAATATCGATTATTATATTGATTATTATATCGATTACAATAGCGGTTATTTAATCAATAACAGTATCGGTAACAATATCGATTATTTTATCGGTAGCAATATCGATTATTATATCGATAAAAATATCGAGTTTTATATAGATAACAATATCGATCTTCATCATCATCCTTTTCTTCATATTTATCTTTATGTATTTTTGCATATTCCTCTTCACCTTTACCTTAAAGTGTTTAAATTTACTTTGAACCTCGTTTTTGCCTGTACCTCTAGGCATCTTTTTTTTTTTATTCACAAACCGCTAAACCTCTGAGAACCATTTCCATGTGCATTATTCCCCTTGAATTTGACAATTTACTGCCAACCAACCAACTGCCTCTAAAGAAGTTTCACTTCATAAATTCAAGAAATGTTCTTACCCTTTCAGTTACCCTAATTCTTATGTATCTGTCATTGTCTCCATTCGTCTTTATGTTCACTTTTGACTTCTTTGTTTTGACTTCATCGTTATCATTTATTTCTTCATCTTCATATTTTTCTTTATTTCAAAGCTTACTTTCAAATGTGAAGTGAAACAACATGCGAAACATGTCAAATTCAACATGTTGCAGCAACATCTATACACAAATACGAAAATGTTTAAACGACGGTTTTGGCCGTAATTTTCAACCAATTGTGAAACCATAAAAACTCTGCTCATCCACGGAAAAATGCCTTTCCAACGGTGTTCTTGGTTTTGAAATCGGTTCGGTAGAATCGCCAAACGAACGGAAACAAAGTTTATGTTAGCGTATTAATATATAGATAAAAGGCACCATCCTAAGATAAAACGGGAGTGAATTTAACCCTTACTTGGCTTTTTATATTTTTTAATAACTAATCTTTATATATGGGCCACACTAAAAGCTCCTTTTCATATAAAAATTCGTACGTGTCCTACCCGTGACAAACGTTGTCCCACCCGTGACAAACGTTGGCCCACCCGTGACAGAGGAATTTCCGATTTTTTGTATAATAAAGCCAT
>NW_023458556.1:36900427-36902620 GCF_013731165.1 Rhagoletis pomonella
ATGGCTTTATTATACAAAAAATCGGAAATTCCTCTGTCACGGGTGGGACAACGTTTGTCACGGGTGGGACAACGTTTGTCACGGGTAGGACACGTACGAATTTTTATATGAAAAGGAGCTTTTAGTGTGGTCCATACATATATAAAGATTAGTTATTAAAAAATATAAGAAGCCAAGTAAGGGTTAAATTCACTCCCGTTTTATCTTAGGATGGTGCCTTTTTATCTATATATTAATACGCTAACATAAATTTTTTCTCCGTTCGTTTGGCGATTCTACCGAACCGATTTCAAAACCAAGAACACCGTTGGAAAGGCATTTTTCCGCAGAGTTTTTATGGTTTCACAATTGGTCGAAAGCTACGGCCAAAACCGTCGTTTAAACATTTTCGTATTTGTGTATAGATGTTGCTGCAACATGTTCAATTTGAAATGTTTCGCATGTTGTTTCACTTCACATTTGAAATTAAGCTTTGAAATAAAGATAAATATGAAGATGAAGAAATAAATGATAACGATGAAGTCAAAAAAAGAAGGCAAAAGTGAAGATAAAGACGAAAATGGAGACAATGACAGATACATAAGAATTAGGGTAACTGAAAGGGTAAGAACATTTCTTGAATTTATGAAGTGAAACTTCTTTAGCGGCAGTTGGTTGCTTGGGAGTAAATTGTCAAATTCAAGGGGAATAATGCACATGGAAATGGTTCTCAGCGGTTTAGCGGTTTGAGAATAAAAACAAAAACAAAGATGCCTAGAGGTACAGGCAAAAACGAAGATCAAAGTAAATTTAAACACTTTAAGGTAAAGCTGAAGAGGAATATGGAAAAATACATAAAGATAAATATGAAGAAAAGGATGAGGATGAAGATCGATACTGTTATCGATATAAAACTCGATATTTTTATCGAAATAATAATAATATAATAAGATGACAACCCTCCTATAGTTCAGCTAAGAAACAAAGCCTTTCAACACCATTTCGATTGATACCCAGTTTGTAATAATTGATTTATTTTTTTTTAATAATTTGAATATAAGTTTTTAAAAGGTGGCAACTCTTTTCAAAAATGTAAAACCTGATTGCACATCTTCAGTCCAAGGCTCTTAGTTTGACACCTTATTTTGGCAAATCGAACGAACGATGCGGATTTGAGATGTCCTTGATTATTAAATAATTTCAATTTAATTTTTTAAAAAGTGTCAACTCGTTTCGAAAAACAAAAACCAGGTTGCATATCTACAGACCAAGCGCTTTAATTTGACAACTCATTTTTGAAAATCAGGCGAACGGTACAGATCTTTTATCCTGAACAAAAAATCCCTTCTCCTATTATATATATAGATACTTTGACAAGAAAAATAGTACTAAATTTAATACTTTTTCGCAAAGTGGCCTTCTTTTCTTCCCCTTTCTCACGTGCTTCGTAAGCTAACGGATCGTCGAAACGAGCTGTCAACAAACGCTTTTTATGTTTACACTTTCGATTTCTACAATATTATTGTTGTATTCAAAAAAGGGAAAACAACCATTTACCTCGGAGACTTACGAGTAATTACTGAATAAATTAGAATGACAGTTTTCAAATTTGGACCAAACAAATGCAAAATCCAATTTTTATAAATAAGTGCGTATATAAGATTAGAACTCATGTACCCTTTGCAAGCAAGCAATGGCTCAAAGACATGCATTGCAAAGTAAAAAACACATCAAAGACGCGATATATTGTGCATTAAGAGCCTGTCAGACGTGGCAATGCAATATATTTCGAAAAAGCCAAGTCAAATTGAGAAATTTCAGAAAGCAGTTGCATGAGCAGTCACACCTTGCATGTAAAGTGTCTTTCGAAAGAGGTTTTTTTTTATTCCGAACGGCGAATTACAGATTGCTAGTGCAGCAAGAGCAAGTTGAAATATATTTCCGAAGTCGATTTGCGCTCTCTCAATTGCAGACACATCTTGCAACTTTTATTTCTGAAACTGATTTCCGTAATGTGACAGAAAGGTCTTTCTGGCTGTTCAGATATGGAAATAAAATTGCTCTTTCTCAATTTGACAGTGAATTGCGTGGAAAATTTGGAAATATTGCCACGTCGGACACGCTCTTTACATTAATTGCCCGTGAAGTGTTCATACCTAACATATTTAAAAAAAAACACTTGAAGCATTTTTGCCTTATTTTTTAACTTCTCTA
>NW_023458556.1:36902720-36910297 GCF_013731165.1 Rhagoletis pomonella
CCCACCCGTGACAGAGGAATTTCCGATTTTTTGTATAATAAAGCCATAATTTTTGTTTGTAGTTTTTGCTTTGTTTGTGTTCCTGGTTCTTTGTTTTACTATAAGACATCAAGTTCACACAGAAAAGTGAAATAAATTAGCAGAGTTTACGTAAAATAAATCTGCTCCAAAAAGCAGGTTATTTTTTTTGTCTCATCCGTGACACAAGAAATAAATCAGATTTTTTCCATATAAAACTAAGCTGGAATTTTTTTCGTATTTTGTAATAACTGATATAATAGTCAATTATTTAGGTGTAGCATTATCAAAATGTAGAATTGTGGAGTACTTTATACTTTAATTTAAACAAGACAGAAAATTTTTTCTGTACAAATGTCCAACCCGTGACGGTGGAATCGTCCATTAGTTTTTCAAGTACCTAAATAACTAACAATGAGGTAACGGAAGAAGAGAAAAATAATGTCCCAATTTCTGCTAGACTCCAACATAGAGGTCTTCATTATCAAACCTTATTTGTTCGCATCAACTTAGGGAACCAAGTATTTCGATGCAGAAACTTCTGCTCACCGAAGGGGTACCCACTGATTGCTCCATTTCTGTCGTAAGAAACTTAGAAGGATGTAAACATCGTTCAGGTAGCGAAGAGACATAATCTGGCGAAGAACAGCATTTGGCATAAGCCAAATTAGGTGGCTTTGACAAGACCTAATTAAAGCTCACTTCACGGCGAGGGAATACTTTTCCGATTGTCCTTTGTGACGTTTAGACTATAAGCAATATATGTTCTTAAAATTAAGAGCAGAACATGTTGTGCAACCTTTAATCGAATATAATGTGTTAGATTTTCTAAAAATGCCGGCCTTATCAATCAATAATATAAATAGGCAATCATGTTTCCTTTACACCCCTTTTACGGCTAAACTATACTTCTAAGGTATAAACAATTATATATCATTAGAAAGGTGTTTTGATGCTGATGTGCAGGCAATTTTTAAAATTTCAAATTAGTTCAAAATAGAGCGAAAAAATCAATTCAAAAGTAACACCAATACCAATGCCATACATTTACATGGTTGGGGCGGAAATGCCCCCTAAATGTATGCTTTAATAATGATACTGAATTACAGAAACGTGCTATGCTGCAGTTTAGGAATAAGATGAATGTATGTATGTACATGAACAGATTAGACTCAAACAAGGAAGAAGGTAGAGTTGAGTATGGAGAAGAAGAAAGGGATAAATACAGAAATTAAAATAAAAGTAAAGAAACCTAAATATAAAGACAAAGAGGTAGGAAAATTTAAATACCTAACCTAATAACAATGGTGGGGGTGAATATGTAAATGGACATATTTAGATCAGGGTAAAGGAAAAGATAAAGATGAAGAAGAAGGTGAAGCCCACGACGAGGAAGAGGAAGAAGATGAAGATGAAGATGAAGATGAAGATGAAGATGAATATGAAGATGAAGATGAAGATGAAGATGAAGATGAAGATGAAGATGAAGATGAAGATGAAGATGAAGATGAAGATGAAGATGAAGATGAAGATGAAGATGAAGATGAAGATGAAGATGAGGATGAAGATGACCATGAACATGAACATGAACATGAACATGAACTTGAACATGAACATGAACATGAAGGTGAAGATAAACATAAACATTAAAAGCGATAGAGACAAAGATAGAGAGGAAGAAAGTGATAGGGATAAAAAGGAAATACAACTGAAGAATTTTATATTGTGGTGTGTTATGCTACATATGTTATGTTATTTAATCTTATGGTATGGTATGTTATGTTATGCTAAGTACTAAGCTAAACGCCCCTCCACTTAACCCATTCCAGTTAATGTTATTTCAGCTCAACTCAACTCACATAAACTATCCTTAATTTTAGCGGTTGAATTTCAACCGCTGGGCGAACACTAGTTCTAAATAGGCAAAAAAAAAACTAAAACAGGCGTCTGCGAGGAGTTAGCGTTGCTTATGGGCAAATTTCACACGCTTAATGAGTTTATTCCCCAGCCGTAACGCTTAAAAAAAATATTAGTTTTTGTGTAATTAGCCCGGAGCGCAAATCCTCAAAACAAGATTACTTTCAAAATACACTTCAAACTATTTGCTTCCATACCAACATCACTGTTATTTCTATTCACTGGAAAATAACCAGCTTAATGTTCGATGTTGTTACCAACTAACAAAAAAAAACAACTAAAAGATATCGCATAATAGAAGAATAGAAAAATGATACACAAATGTCGATCTGCTGTTTAAACGTTCAACAGATTTGCGTCTCGATTGATCGCTTGGCCGATTGTTGTTTCATTAGTAGCTACATTAGCTCTTCATTGGGATGTTTGACTGGTTGGTGGGCCGGTTCGTTTCACCTTTACTTCAATTAAGTATTGGCTTTGACGGTATCTTACTCGTTTTGCGTTATTTAACATTGTTGTTCAATTTCTATTATTTCATGGTTTGCCACAACAGCTGAGCGTAAAATGACCATTACGCGCGTCGCCACACACGCTATACTCACTGCTCGCAACTTACTTTGGACGAATCTTGGCTCAAGGGAACCATCAATCATTTATCTATAACATCATTTATCTATACAGGACTAGCAAATAATTATAAAGAAGTTTAATTTCATTTGGTCGTACGTGCGTTTACGTACGTAGCCGCTGTAATACTCGTTTAGTTCTTAAAATACCTGTACTGTAATTTTCCATAAACTCCTTTATATACTTTGAAACTAGAAACTGACAACTTTCTTTCTAAAAAAAATGTGCCGATTAAATTATCTAGTTTCCACTGTACTTGCCTGATGGTTGCATATAACTTTGGTTTGTAGTAATCTTTTCATCTCGTCACCTCAACGCTACATAAAATAAAATAATAATAAAATAAAATAAATGTTCATACTAGGGATGGGTAAATTCGTTATTATTCGAGATTCGAATATTAATCGAAGCGAATTTTTGTAAAACAACTTTGTGGTGCTCAAGTTCGGATATAATCGAAATTTTCTAGGAAAACGCTAAGAAGAGCGATACGGATAATTAATCACACTAATATAAGTTCAGTTCCATCTCTTTTTCGATTTGAGTTATCATTCTCACAAGCACATATTTAAAGTTTTTTTTAAATTTTTTCTTTTTAAATTCGAAAAAATCGAATAAATTTAATTTGCACCACCGCAATTCGAATCGAATAATCGAATGGTTAAGAAATGTTCGAGAATCAGGAAAATCCAATTTTAATCCCTCACTACCCTAGTATACATACATATACATTTATAAGTAAAATACCTTCTTCCACGCATTGGTTTGTTCATTAAAGTTTCGATTTGACGAAAATTGTCCTCTTAACTATGCGGCCTTGTTTCGCTGATCGCTTTATGTTTCCAAAAAGCGCGTGTGCGCATGCGTAGCTTTATGTACATACATATGCATGCATAGTTTTTGCTTTTCATTTATTTTTAAGTGAAGTCATTCAGTTTATTGGCTAAGGTTTGATAGTTTTGTTTTAGTTATAATAAACCTTCAAATATTTTATCGACACTTATCATATTCTGCTTTTGTTGCTGACACTAAGTCGATGTTCAGACACGAAAAGTTTTGTTGCGGAAACTCGAAGGTTGTTGGGAAGAGAGCGACGAGGAAAAGGGACGGGTACCGAGTCGCCCGTACTCGGGAAACACGCTTTGTGCTCTTGTTCGTCTGAGTAATTCAAGTTGACGGTTCACAGCTGACAACAACAATTGCGTACAAAAAAGTTTCCGTGCTTGAACGCAGACTAAACGAGCATCTTCCCCCAATTATGTACGTGTAGTTTCTAGCTGGAAGCTTAAGTTATGATAAAGTTCTTTATGCAAACCTTATCACACCTCTTTTTTTAAATTAGATAGAATTATGTAAATTGATAAAAAATTAATATTTTTTTTAATTATATGTAGTTTAAACTGTAATAAAAACTATATAGTTCAAGTTTCAAACTTTGTACAAAATATAGAAAAAATTCATAAAATTTTCATCAAAATTTCACACTTTTTAATCAAAATTTTTAAGATATATCTTCCTTTTGGGAACTCTGGAACTAGTTTTATTTCTTTTTTCAAACATTCAACTATTTCGACATTAAAAAAATGCAGAACTTTTTTCCCCTTTCAGAAACTCTACAACTAATGTGAAGTCGTATGCTGAAACAATTTAATTTGTTAAATTATCCAGAACTTTTTTCCTACTCAGAATTGTTTTTTTTCGTCCTTTTTTGGCATTCCAACCTTCAAGAGGATGAGACGACGAAGCACTTTACGCGATTTTGCTCAGTTTTTGCAAGTATGTGTTAGGAGGTATTAGACTTGTCGCAGCTATGCTTAAAATTTACATTTAAAAATTTGTCAAACCCCTTTTTTAAGTACATAATCGCCAGCTACCACCAAAAGCCTAATTAATGTAAAAAATTCAAAAATGCTAGGCTTTGGGATTGTATTTTGAAATGGGATTTTATTCTTTAGCTATGATGAACTCTCTACAACTATAAGCTAACATTTTTTAAATATTTTTACCGCAAATGCTCCCCTCTTCAGTGTTATGTAGTACATACATATGTATGTATGCCACAAATAAAAAATTTATATAGTAAACAAACAACTCTAAGTACTGGATTTTAAGGTTTTACTGAACGGAGGACGCTATTTCTGTAGATACCCTCATTTGTCTACAACCTTGACAAGCTGCCTAGACTTTGTTTAGATTTCCACTTGCAAGCGCCCACATGATTTCTATGCCAATAATTTTGGATCAGTACTGGCGCTCAAAATTAAGCTGACATAAAAATAAGACGGAACACAAAATAATAGTAAACTCATTTGTCAAGTTTGTAAAACAAAATTAAATCTTAGAATAACATTCATACGCCCCTAGATATTACCTGTACATAGTACGTATGTATGTACATTAGACTGCGTAGCGAAAAAGTAAGTATTTAGTTTGAAAGCTAACTTGAAGATAATTTTAGAGTCCTATAAAATTTCATCCTTGACCTGCCCTTAAATTAGTCAAAGCATTTTAGTTGTCCATGGATGATTCCATGATTCTGAAGAGATGTAAGATTAGGCTTGAAAAGTCACACACAGACGAACTGTTACGTCTATAGTACTTCCAGATTAAACGAGATTACATGATAAGTAAATGGGCACGATATCAGGAATATACGATAAATACCTTTTTGTTGCCAGTTCTAGTTTTTATACTCATACAAACTACTTCCCAAGACATTTCAGTTTAAATTTTACAGCGCGCTTCCTTTTTTATTTCGCTTTCCATACAGTTCTATGGCACTTTCCAATGCCGTTGTGCTGTATCTGCGGATTTTATAAATGCTTTTGGATATCTACATATGGCAGTTTCAGTGATTATTTTATTCCCAGATCCTGTAGTAGACACCTGCTCTAATGTCTTCTAGTGTTTTTGAAACATCTGTGAACACATGAATAAGTAATACTACCCCCACCCTGCCATCAACCTTTAATACGTTTGCGAAAAAGCTTTAAAACATGTGCCGCTCTATCAAGAATGATGCTCAATGCACGTGGTTCCAAGCAGAAAAGAAGAGGTTTTTATCCGGGGTACTGAAGTCGGTATCACTATATGGTGCGCAAGTTTGGGCAAATGCGCTTGACACTAATCTACTGGCATCTAGGTATATATAGAATTAGCGCTTCAAGGGGTTTGCTGTGCATTTCGTACAGTATCCGAAGACGCAGTCCTTGTTATCGCAGGTCTACAACCAATACACCTGGATGAACTACCACTAACTTGAAAAAAAAACTGGCAAACTAGCAAATGCGACGAGACGCAAATAGCAATGGACGTTGGACCCACCGTATAATACCAAAACTCGAACCATGGATAAACCGTTCTCATGGTGAGCTAGATTTTCATATAAATCAGTTACTTACAGGTCACGGCTGCTTTACGGCTTACCTCACACGCTTCAATCTGGAAGACACTGAAACATGTGATACCTGCGCTGGAAGCGTTACCGAAGACATCGAACATGCATTCTTCTACTGTAACAAGAGAGAGAACGCCAGAGAACGGACCGGAAAATATTGTTGCAAGTATGCTTCAATCCCCAGAAAACTGGAAAGCAATTTCCAATGAAGTAGCAAGAATCATGAACACACTCAGAAGAGCTAAACAAGGCAGAAGCGCAATCTTGGTAAGTTAAACCAGAATCCTAATGATAGGGTGGTTGTTTGAAATGACTAACAAACTGAAAAGCACTAGAATAGTAACGTACGTGTGAGTTTCGTGCTCAAAAAATCCCATACTGCAGGTCTGCCGTTGAACGGGCTGGCATTACGCCACATTGCAGTTTTTCGGACTATGTTTGTTAGCAGCAGATCTGTTCGTAGGATGTGCAGAATGACGCTCAACGTAGTCCTCAATGCTGCTGTCGTATGTACCTAACTACCATCGCTAGTCTTAGTACAGTTTCAGAACGTTTCATTTATTTTTTATAAAATATGATCCAATATCATAAACTCGTATCTTTTGCCTTTTTGTGGATAAAGTGTGCGGTATTGGATCGGCCATTTGGAATTTCGTGATGCTATCTTTAGAATCGAATTCAACGACCTCAAAAAGTGTTTTCCAAGTTGGTAAATTCTAAGATTTGTCACCAAAGAAAATATTGCTTTAGATTGATGGTTTCCTTTTTTTAATTCTTGGACTTTCACCATACGCAGATAAAAATTAAATAATTTTTCTTAAATTCGGACCTGGACAATTTTTTTCCAAAATACGTTCCAAGTATTGAAAAAAAATATTTATATCGGTAAAAAAATGGCGCTTCTAGCCATTTTTGAACAAAATGTGTCGAAAATGTCCTAATGTGCCGTAAGGTAAGTACAAGCTTTTCTTCTTTCGTATGGAGACCGACCCGGTCTAATGCATGTGCAAGCATGTACACAAGTATAGTATGTAGGTACTTATGTATGTATTTTTGTGCATGGCTCTGAAGAAATAATCCTGTTTGTTTTATAGGAAATGGAAAAGCAAAAAATCTTTGGGCAAACAGTGCGTATTTACCACGCATAAATCAATGAATTGAGGAAATCAAAGACATTTTTTTTTGTTATATTAATGTACGTACATATGTACATACATATGAGTGTATACAATGCAGAGTACGACAAATATACAATGGCTTAAAATTATTTATTTACTTATGTACTTATTATAAATACATACATACATATGTTCATATAGTATAATAATGAGAGTAATTTTTTGTGTTTTTAGATTCTGTACTGGTATTTGTCAAACTAATGCCAATTAATCAATACATATGTATGTATGTATGTATGTATGCACATATGTATGTAGCACAGGTAGCTCACGCATGCAAGCAATACAAATTGGCTTCCATGCTTGATTGCTTTGGCTCAAAGTCGTACGCACCATTAGAAGTACCATGTGTGTAAATATGTAGTTAGGTATGTACGCATATACATATGTACATATATGATACGCATGTACTTATGTACCAGCGATGCCAACTTACGGGG
>NW_023458556.1:36910397-36912793 GCF_013731165.1 Rhagoletis pomonella
TTTTACAAGATTAAATTAAAAATCAACCATGCAACTCTCACCCTCGCATTTATTTGAGGGCAGAAAAGGCAGCACTTTCGCCAGATCAGACCGCAACCTGCTGAGAAAAGAACACGACGCCTTGTGAAAGGGCTGAGAAAAGAACATGAAAATGTGACAGCGCTAACACAACGCAGAATAGGTGCAGCCTTTTTTCGAGAAAAGAAAACGCTATTAGGCAATAACAACCAAACCATTAAAAAAATTAAATTAAGAAAAAATAAATTTAAAAAGAAAAGAAATACCTAAAATTAGTTTTTAAAAATTAATTAAAATACATATATATTTCTTTTTTTAATAAAAAATCTGCAAAATTGAATTAAAAAAGAAAAAAAAATTTAGATAAAAAAATAATCAAAAAATTCAGCTGCGCCAGGACTCGAATTCGGATTTTAGTTTTCGAGCGATGCGCGTACAAACATACAGACAGACAGATGGACGGACAGACAAAAATTCTAAAAATGGTAGATTTGGCTTCTATTGCTCTAATAACGACCGCCCATATTAATTTTTCTTTAATATCTATGTATATTGTACAGACATCGGCCAATAACAATTTTATTATATACATATATAGATATAGATTACTTTCTTTCAGTGCGCCAACCATAATCATCTTATGTACGTATCTATGCACGTATTTTTACCAACTCTACCCGTGGATCTAGTGAAAACGAATAAGTTCATGTGAAAGTCTCATAGATCGCATTAGTGCCTGCTACAAATTAAGAAATCAATTAAGTATGACAATGGCTAAATGTACATTACATTACATATACTATATGCGTATATATTGTAATACATAATTTGTAATGCAAATGCATGTAGTTGCGTATGAACACGCAAACAGCCATAAACAGATTTTACATTTAGCCATCAACTAAGCATTAAATAAGTACGTGCGCTTTGTACTTTGCTTAAGCTACACTACTTGCCAAATTGGTAACAATCGAGTAAAATTACCATATGTTATGACAGCAACGCAATTCGCAACAAAACATACATACACATGAAATGTGCGTAACAGTGCGTAAGTATTTATGTATGTATGTGAATTTTGTTGGAGGCGAGTCATATCCATTGAAATTTAGCCAGCTGACTGCTTGGCAACTAAAAACGTCGGCAATAATTTTGTTTGGCACTTAACATGTCGAAAATGTGTAAAATGTCTGCAAAATATTTTAAATATACATACAAACATATGTATGTAGATAACAGGGATGCCAACTCACCCGATTTTCGGTGAAATTCGCCGCACTGGCATAACTCCATTAAAAAACTAAAAATTTTGTATAAAATTGTACATTTACGGAGTGTATTTCAGGTTAGTAGAACTTCATCACCTGGAAATTCGAACGTCGGTAAATATGTGATCCACTTGAGATTAATGTTAAATTTTTTCACTAGGTTAGGTTAGAGTGGATGCTGCTCGCAGAGCGCGGAGCACACGTGGGCTGGAAAAGCCCGTTGTGATACCACTGGCCGAAGCCATTTGCTTCTTTCTCTCCCTTAGTAATTGAACCACCGAATGCGTTTTATATAGCACAAAAAGTCGAGGACGTTCGTCGAGTTCCAAATTTTCAACTTTTTACTCGAAATTTTTAGAAGTCAATTTAATTTTAGTATAATAATTTGAATAATTTTATTTTTTTTTTAAATTAAATTGCTTGAATTTATCAACGAATGTACATACAATGTTTAAGGGCTAAATTTTTCCGCTAATTTCACGGGTCGCGTGCATAGGTAGATGAAAATATTGTACAGATAGCAAACGCAAGCTTCTGCGCGTTTAGCTAATGCGTCTGAATTGGATTCCAAGTTTCCAAAACTTTAGTATTAGGATTTTTGCTAAAATTGTCTGATTATCTTTCTAATTAGATTAATTCCAACCTTTTACTTGTTTCGACAAAGTTTTTATTCCATATTGAATTCTACTGGAACAAAATCAGCCGCATTTCAAAATCTTCGATTTTTAACCAATCAAATTTAAACAAGTACAGTTTACCACGTGAAGTCACATCAGGATTAATTAATTACGCAAGTCTTATGTGGATTTTGTTGGTTACTGTTGGTTACGATTGGGTAGCAACTACTACTACTAGTAATTGAGGAATTGGGGAATTAGGTCCTCATTGAAATTGAAGAGTTGCAATTGTGATTAAAAAATTAAATTTTACAAAAAGTATTCTGTACTCTTGGCGTTTAAGTTCTTTAATGAATTAAAATTACATAAATAGTCAAAATTCCCCGCAAAAGCAGCAAATTCCTCAATTCCCGACAGGAGTCAAATTCCCCGCAAATCGGGGAATGCCCCGTAAGTTGGCATCGCTGGTACATAAGTACATGCGTATCATATA
>NW_023458556.1:36912893-36917042 GCF_013731165.1 Rhagoletis pomonella
TATATGATACGCATGTACTTATGTACCAGCGATGCCAACTTACGGGGAATTCCCCGATTTGCGGGGAATTTGACTCCTGTCGGGAATTGAGGAATTTGCTGCTTTTGCGGGGAATTTTGACTATTTATGTAATTTTAATTCATTAAAGAACTTAAACGCCTAGAGTACAGAATACTTTTTGTAAAATTTAATTTTTTAATCACAATTGCAACTCTTCAATTTCAATGAGGACCTAATTCCCCAATTCCTCAATTACTAGTAGTAGTAGTTGCTACCCAATCGTAACCAACAGTAACCAACAAAATCCACATAAGACTTGCGTAATTACAACATTAATAAATTCAAGCAATTGAATTAAAAAGCACCAGCAAAAAAAAAAAGTATTCAAATTATTATATTAAAATTAAATTGACTTCTAAAAATTTCGAGTAAAAAGTCCTCGACTTTTTGCGCTATATAAAACGCATTCGGTGGTTCAATTACTAAGGGAGGGAAAGAAGCAAATGGCTTCGGCCAGTGGTATCACAACGGGCTTTTCCAGCCCACGTGTGCTCCGCGCTCTGCGAGCAGCATCCACTCTAACCTAACCTAGTGAAAAAATTTAACATTAATCTCAATTGCATCACATATTTACCGACGTTCGAATTTCCAGGTGATGAAGTTCTACTAACCTGAAATACACTCCGTAAATGTACAATTTTATACAAAATTTTTAGTTTTTCAATGGAGTTATGCCAGTGCGGCGAATTTCACCGAAAATCGGGGAATTTGGCGGTGGCCAACGGGGAGAAAGATAAAATGAGTTGGCATCCCTGTTATGTACATACATACATATGTATGTATGTATATTTAAAATATTTTGCAGACATTTTACACATTTTCGACATGTTAAGTGCCAAACAAAATTATTGCCGACGTTTTTAGTTGCCAAGCAGTCAGCTGGCTAAATTTCAATGGATATGACTCGCCTCCAACAAAATTCACATACATACATAAATACTTACGCACTGTTACGCACATTTCATGTGTATGTTTTGTTGCGAATTGCGTTGCTGTCATAACATATGGTAATTTGACTCGATTGTTACCAATTTGGCAAGTAGTGTAGCTTAGGCAAAGTACAAAGCGCACGTACTTATTTAATGCTTAGTTGATGGCTAAATGTAAAATCTGTTTATGGCTGTTTGCGTGTTCATACGTAACTACATGCATTTGCATTACAAATTACAGTGCTATCTGGGTCGAGTGAACTAATTAATGCAAGACCAGTTCATAGAAAACAGATTGTTCACTATATCCAGATTGAGTTTTTTGTTCTTTAAAATAAATTTTATTGCGCAGTGCGTCTTTTAAAGTTAAAATTTGAAGAACTCTGAAGTGTCGTCTTTTCCCAGAGCTAATGCCAACACATGTTTCCTGTTGTTGTTGTATCGTTGTCGTCAAGCTCTATAGCGGTAGACCCAGGAAGCGTGAAGCCTCGATGGGGTCTGTCCATAAGGCCAGATACCTTATCAGTGGGCATGCGAAGAGATGCTGCGAGTCATGGAGCGTCTCTCCGAATGCCGGGAATTCATTTGGCACATCTGCATTTATTCTGTTCAGGTATGAGTTCAACCTGCTGCAGTAGCCCCATCGAAGTTGGGCTATCCACGTCAGGTGGTTCCGTGCTCAGTTGCAAGCAGATATCTGTTTGTGTGCTAACACGATGACACCATACTAGGAATTGCTTGCAGAGTATTATGTTATGCTCCTTAATCGGGAGCATATGTGCCTCGTCGCGCAGGTGATGTTAAGCCAAACATAAGAAGGAATCCTGTCGCTGTCTGCAGCTTCATCCACTGCGTCCTACTAGTTCCCGGTAACCACACAGGCGCTGCATAGTTCAGAACCGGCCGGCCAGTTGCCTTGTACGTTGCCAAAAACGTTTCTTTGTCTTTGCCCCAGGTGCTCCCGGCTAGCGACTTGAGGACATTGTTGGGGCTTTGTACTTTATTGACAATTGCGGTTGTATGCGCCGAGAAGGAGAGCAGACCTTCGAAGGTTACTCTGAGCATCTTCGGGTTATTCAACGTCGGAATTGGTTCGTCATCGACGAGAATACCCAGTTGCAGTCTGACCTCCTTCGTTCAAGTGGTGAAAAGCGTTGCTGAGGATTTTGTAGGGGAGAGGGTTAGGCTCCGTGCAGTGACGAAGCGAGAAAGCTCGGCGAGATAACCATTATTGGGCAATCGTCAGCATAAGAGACAATCGAGACTACCTCTGATGGTTGAGGCAGCTTAGAAATGTAAAAGTTGAACAGTAGTGGGCAAAGATTTTTCCTAGGTTTGCTCGATTTGTCTCTAAAGATCACTGACGAGTTTCGACCACTCAGGTAATTCGCCGCCCACCGTTTGTCTTCTAGTAGTATTACTTGAATAGTTCTCTAACAGGGGGGTTTCGGTTAAGGACACGAGTTATCTGGGCGTTTATGGCGTCAAGTGCTGTTGTTGTGCTGTGCACTTTACGGAACCCATGTAATTTGTGTAGTTCGGGAGCAGAAGGGTCTCTAGTGTCTTCGCAACCGGGGAAAGGAGAGCTACCAGGCGAGAACACTCTCCTTTGTTGGACGGTTTCCCCGGTTTAAGCAGTGGAACCACTCTGCCCGTTTTCCAGATGTCTGGTACGATGAGAGTGGCCATAGACAGGTTGAGGACCTTGGCTAGGTTGTCCACTCCCGCAGGACCCAAATTTTTGAGCATCAGCATGCAAATTCCGTCGGAGTCAATGGCTTTGGAGACTTTTGCCTTCCCGATGGCTATCCTTTCGTCGTTGCTGCTGGAAAAAAGAAGCGCACTTGGTGTTTGTAGTTTGTGCAGCCTTCTGGCCACTCTACGTTTGGCTTTGTCCGCCGGAGGATGTAGTATGAACTGTCGGCTAAAATAGCTCGCGCATCGCTCCGTATCGGACGAAGCGTGGTCCCCAAAAGATATTTCAACTCTGTCGTTATGCTTCGTCGGATTGGACAATGACCTCACGGTTGACCAAAGCTTTCTCACACCAGAGGTGAAGTTACAGGTCTTCAGATGGTCTTCCCACTTCACTAGTTGCCGAATCTCCGAGTTGGGAACCCCTTATACGGGGATTTTTGTTATTACATTTTTCGTTACAGTTTTGAATTTGGAAGGAATTGGTTTTAACTTTTGTTCACTCTACAAAGACACAAAATTATTCACTCTGTAGAGTACTCAATGGAAAAATTTTCATGTTCACTCTTTCGAGGTGTTCGTAGCATCGGGTGTTCACTCCAGCCAGATAACACTGTATGTATTATAATATACGCATATAGTATATGTAATGTAATGTACATTTAGCCATTGTCATACTTAATTGATTTCTTAATTTGTAGCAGGCACTAATGCGATCTATGAGACTTTCACATGAACTTATTCGATTTCACTAGATCCACGGGTAGAGTTGGTAAAAATACGTGCATAGATACGTACATAAGATGATTATGGTTGGCGCACTGAAAGAAAGTAATCTATATCTATATATGTACATATATAGTAAAATTGTTATTGGCCGAAGTCTGTACAATATACATAGATATTAAAGAAAAATTAATATGGGCGGTCGTTATTAGAGCAATAGAAGCCAAATCTACCATTTTTAGAATTTTTGTCTGTCCGTCCATCTGTCTGTCTGTATGTTTGTACGCGCATCGCTCGAAAACTAAAATCCGAATTCGAGTCCTGGCGCAGCTGAATTTTTTTATTATTTTTTTATCTAAATTTTTTTTCTTTTTTAATTTAATTTTGCAGATTTTTTATTAAAAAAAGAAATATATACATATGTATTTTAATTTAATTTTAAAAACTAATTTTAGGTATTTCTTTTCTTTTTTAATTTATTTTTTCTTAATTTAATTTTTTTAATGGTTTGGTTGTTATTGCCTAATAGCGTTTTCTTTTCTCGAAAAAAGGCTGCACTTATTCTGACTTGTGTTAGCGCTGTCACATTTTCATGTTCTTTTCTCAGCCCTTTCACAAGGCGTCGTGTTCTTTTCTCAGCAGGTTGCGGTCTGATCCGGCGAAAGTGCTGCCTTTTCTGCCCTCAAATAAACGCGAGGGTGAGAGTTGCATGGTTGATTTTTAATTTAATCTTGTAAAA
>NW_023458556.1:36917142-36920152 GCF_013731165.1 Rhagoletis pomonella
ATCTGTGCACCATGCAAGGGCTTTGCAAGACTCAGAGAATACCCCTACTGTGTTATTCAACCCTTTGTGGGGCAAGCCCGTTTCCAGAAGGTCTTTGCTTTGTCAGTATTCAGATAATGCATGCAAAAGCTCTGCAGGAAACGATTTCAAAGGCATAATTTGACTGTTTTGTGAGTTAAAGTGAGACAAATGGTGAAAAGTGGTATATATACGGTGACCAGATTTCTGTGGCCAAAAATCGGGACATTTCTAAATCATCGAATCCGAACATACAATTTTGTTTTTAGAATAAAAAGACATAACATCTTTTAATACAGTTTTATTTAAAACAAAACAAAGAGAAAAAAAATTAAAATTTGTCGCAAAAATTTATACACAATATACATACGGTGGCGAGAATGTAAATAAGGAAACAACATTTTAGCAAGTTTTGGCAACTTTTCTTTGGTTAAGATATGTTTATTATTTTTTATGGAAATAAAACTTACTATCTAAAATAAACATGTAAGTTAAAATTTAAAACATTGTAGATCATTTATAAAAAATCGACGAGCCCTTTCCATCAAGTAGAAGGGGAGCCAGCAAGTGTTGATATTTTTATGATTGTACGATGGTGTACGATTGGTGTCGTGAATGATGAAATTACCGGAGGGACCTACAGTTTTACGCCGACTCCGAACGGCGATTGTATTTTTATGAGAAGCTGTTTTTCATGGCAGAAATACACTCGGAGGTTTGCCAATGCCTGCCGAGGGACGACCGCTGTTAAGAAAAAACCTTTTTCTAAATTTTTTTTTGCGATGGTGCTTTGACCAGGGCTTGAACCCAGGTGCTGGTGAGCGAAAGCGCGCACTGCTTACCACTACACCACAGCGGCCGACAATGCGGCTTTCAAATACCGCTTTTAGTCTGCATTTAAAATAAATACTACGTAATCCAAAATCGGCTGCATTTCAGAGGTCGGTTTCGATATTCGCGATTGTAAATCTGAACGATATGTCTAAGCTATGTTTATATCTTATACAATTTCTACGAAAAACATATACCGAATACATGGAAAACTTTGTGGGCTTTGAGGCAGTTCTAAATAACATTTTTTTAACAAAAAGGCACGGGTATTCTTTCTTCCATTTAGAAAAATCCCAGCGGGTGATAGCTAAACATTTTTAACTTTTTCCCTCCGGATTTATGTTTGTATCAGCCTAATGTAGTAGATGCATTAGGGTGAGCCAAAATAAGTAAATTCGGAAGTTTAATGCCCCCCTTAGGATTGTTCTATATCGAAAAAATATACCCCATTTTTTATTTTGAAATCAAATAATATTTAGAGGTCGCTCAAAGCGCTCCGAATTTTTCATAAATTTTATATGGAAAAAAACTTGTTTGTAGAAATAGTAGAGAATTCTTGGAAATAAGTATTTTTCCATCGGTAAACTTTGTTTCTCTTCAGAAGACTTCCAATAACAATACCCAATTGTTTATTTAACCGTGCTTTAAACTAATGATTTTTTTATTTATCCCCCCATTACATTTTCTGGCATTTTCTGAGGGTTTTGGCGGACTGAAAAATTTTAAATTAATAATTGGGTATCATTATTGAGAATCTCCGATTGAAAAATATGGATTTTCAAGAATTCTATACCATTTCTACGAAAAGTTGTTTTTTCCCCATATAAAATACATAGAAAACTTTAAGCGCTCTAAGCGACCTCTAAATATTTTTTGATTTCAAAATAAAAAATAAGGGTATTTTTTCAGTATAGAACAATCCTAGGTGGTGAGAGCATAAAAATTCCGACTTTCCTTTTCCACATGCAAATTTGGACCATCCTAGCATACATATGTACATACAAAGATTAATGCTACTTGGCCAGATGTATCGCATTCGACGTATGGCCCTTTGCTTATAAAAACTAGGCAGTGAAAGGACTTTTACGTGCACAAGAATTTTTAGTGCTTCTAAAACACACACATACAGTAGTAAAATTACTTCGTTCTTTGTGCATAATATCGAGCCCTAACCGCCAAAATAACGTAAGCGACATTTTTTTTCAAATTTTTCTTTTTGATGCAGAAATGCATCTAGACGCTCTAGGAATATTTCTGCATCAAAAAAAAAATTTTGAAAAAAATGTCGCTTACGTTATTTTGGCGGTTAGGGCTCGATATCTTCCATATCAATATGGAATAATTTTAGTACCACATAAGTATGGATTTAATAAAATGAACAAATGTTTGCTGAAAGGATATAAGAACGCGAATAACTGAACAAAGTGAACACACTAGTATACATAATGAAGTGTTAAGCCCCCGAAGTACTTAAAACGCCAGCTGGATACAATACCCACTTTAGGGTGGAACGAAGAAGTAAATTTTTGGTTTCAAAACTCTAATAGTATCGAAAAAGTTGTTTGAACGTATAAACAGACGGCAGCTTTGATCCGGATCAACTCGGGAATTAACTGCATTTATGCGGATTAAGTCCGAGTTAATACGGATCAACGCTGCCGTCTGCTTAAGCTTCAACATGATCACCGTGTTAATCCGTTTTCCGATCGTATATTATTTTTAGTCACCATAAGAGCCTTAAAGTTTCGAGTATGCTGAAAGTGCCACGTATTTTTTCATACCAAGTATTTTTTTTTTATATAGAAGACAAAGTTAGTAAAAGAAATTGCCAAGAATCAACTCGATTTTTTAGCAACTTGAAACTTGCACTTTATTATACTAAAATTTAATTTAAAAAAATAAAAGCACAATAGTTTGAGAAATTTTTCGAAACTTTAAGGATTTTGGTGCTAATCGCAAATTTTATCCGATCGGAAAACGGTTAACACGGTAAATGTGATCATGTTGCGTAGCTTTTCCGCACTATTGGAATTTCAAAATTGAAAAATTGATTTTCATTTCGCACCACCCTAATATACATAGATACATATGTTTGTATGTAAATACCTATGGTTATAATAGTTTTACGCTTATTCGATCATGTTTACAATGTTTGCCTTGA
>NW_023458556.1:36920252-36925125 GCF_013731165.1 Rhagoletis pomonella
TCAAGGCAAACATTGTAAACATGATCGAATAAGCGTAAAACTATTATCACCATAGGTATTTACATACATACATATGTATCTATGTATATTACGGTGGAGCGAAATGAAAATCAATTTTTCAATTTTGAAATTCCAATAGTGCGGAAAAGCTGCGCAACATGAACACATTGTACCGTGTTAACCGTTTTCCGATCGGATAAAATTTGCGATCGCACCAAAATCCTTAAAGTCTCGAAAAATTTCTCAAACTATTGTGCTTTTATTTTTTTTAATTAAATTTTAGTATAATAAAGTGCAAGTTTCAAGTTGCTAAAAAATCGCGTTGATTCTTGGCGATTTCTTTTACTAACTTTGTCTTCTATATAAAAACAAGTAAGAAAGTCTAAGTTCGGGCGGAGCCGAACATTAAATACCCGGCGCAAGTATTAAATATATGTTTTTTCACCTTTCCGAAACCTTCCGCTAGATGGTAAGCCGGGGTGTATCAATTTTGAGTAAATTAGCGTACTTCAATTTCGAAATATTGAAGTTTCAAGCATTTCTGAAATTTACCGTTATTTGAGAAGCGGCCGTTATTTTAGTCCGATTTTAATAATTTTCAACGTTTTGCTTATATGTGGCAAGCACAATAACCACACCGAGTTTGGTACAAATTGGTAGAACGGTTACCGATATACTTATATGTGATCATAAGTGGGCGGTGCCACGCCCATTTTACAAAATTTTACCATAAGTGTATTTCTTGGTAAAGAATTGTTGCAAGCATCAATTTTGAATAAATTAGCTTTAATATTTACTGATTTATCGAAGATTTTGTATTTCTCTAAATTACCGTTATATGGGATGTGGGTGTGGTTATTGTCCGATTTTTAAAATTTTCGGCCATTTAGTATGCTGTATCAAGGACAACAACTGTGCCAAGTTTGGAAGAAATTGGTGCAGCGGTTACCAAGATATACACATGTAACCATAAGTGGGCGTGGCTACGCCCATTTTCCAAAAATTTATAATATTCTTATTTTTCGTCTAAAAGTTATTGTAAATATCAATTTTGAGTGAATTATCTTCAGTAGTTACTAAAATATCGCAGTTTTCGTATTTCTGGAAATTACCGTTATATGGGAAGTGGGCGTGGCTAAAGTCCGATTTCGCCCATTTTCAATACCAACCTACCTTGGATTAAGGGAAACCTACATACCAAATTTCGTTGAGATATCTCAATTTTTGCTCGAGTTATCGTGTACACGGACAGACGGACAGACGGACGGACAGACAGACATGGCTTAATCGATTTCTTTTTTCATCCTGATCATTTATGTATACAATTGTCTATATCTATCTCGATTCGTTTTGGCTGTTACAAACAACCGTTATGTGAACAAAATTAATATACCCTTGTGCACAAGTGCGCTCGGGTATAAAAAAATACTTGGTATGAAAAAATACGTGGCACTTTCAGCATACTCGAAACTTTAAGGCTCTTATGGTGACTAAAAATAATATACGATCGGAAAACGGTTTAACACGGTGATCATGTTAAAGCTTAAACAGACGGCAGCGTTGATCCGTATTAACTCGGACTTAATCCGCATAAATGCAGTTAATTCCCGAGTTGATCCGGATCAAACAAAGCTGCCGTCTGTTTATGCGTTTAAACAACTTTTTCGATACTATTAGAGTTTTGAAACCAAAAATTTACTTCTTCGTTCCACCCTAAAGTGTGTATTGTATCCAGCTGGCGTTTTAAGTACTTCGGGCGCTTAACACTTCATTATGTATACAAGTGTGTTCACTTTGTTCAGTTATTCGCGTTCTTATATCCTTTCAGCAAACATTTGTTCATTTTATTAAATCCATACTTATGTGGTACTAAAATTATTCCATATAGATATGGAAGATATTATGCACAAAGAACGAAGTAATTTTACTACTGTATGTGTGTGTTTTAGCAGCACTAAAAATTCTTGTGCACGTAAAAGTCCTTTCACTGCCTAGTTTTTATAAGCAAAGGGCCATACGTCGAATGCGATACATCTGGCCAAGTAGCATTAATCTTTGTATGTATGTATGCATACTAGGATGGTCCAAATATGCATGTGGAAAAGGAAAGTCGGATTTTTATGCTCTCACCACCTAGGATTGTTCTATACTGAAAAAATACCCTTATTTTTTATTTTGAAATAAAAAAATATTTAGAGGTCGCTTAGAGCGCTTAAAGTTTTCTATGTATTTTATATGGGGAAAAAACAACTTTTCGTAGAAATGGTATAGAATCCATATTTATAGAATATATATAGTATAGAAAATCCATATTTTTCAATCGGAGATTCTCAATAATGATACCCAATTATTAATTTAAAATTTTTTTATAGTAACCATATTTTATAGGTCGGTCCGCCAAAACCCTCAGAAAATGCCAGATAATGTAATGGGGGGATAAATAAAAAAATCATTAGTTTAAAGCACGGTTAAATAAACAATTGGGTATTGTTATTGGAAGTCTTCTGAAGAGAAACAAAGTTTACCGATGGAAAAATACTTATTTCCAAGAATTCTCTACTATTTCTACAAAAAAGTTTTTTTCCATATAAAATTTATGAGAAATTCGGAGCGCTGTGAGCGACCTCTAAATATTATTTGATTTCAAAATAAAAAAATGGGTTATATTTTTACGATATAGAACAATCCTAGGGGGGGGCATTAAAATTCCGAATTTACTTATTTTGGCCCACCCTAATGCATCTACTACATTAGGCTGATACAAACATAAATCCGGGCGGAAAAAGTTAAAAAAATTTAGCTATCACCCGCTGGGATTTTTCTAAATGGAAGAAGGAATACCCGTGCCTTTTTGTTAAAAAAATTGTATTTAGAACTGCCTCAAAGCCCACAAAGTTTTCCATGTATTCGGTATATGTTTTTCGTAGAAATTGTATAAGATATAAACATACACTGAACCAAAAATCTATCTCTGGATCAAAGAAAAACTTTTCTTACTTTAAGGTCGAAAATTCTTCCGAATGAATAAAAAATTCTCCCGAATGAGTAATTTTTCTTTGGAATGTGTAAAGACGTACACGAAAATATGGAACCGTGGATATAATCTATCATTTTGAAGAAATTTTGGGCATGAAAAGAGGATTAAACTCCTTTAGTGCTATTTCGTTCCCATTTTTCTTCATTTTGATTGCTGTTTTTCTTCAATTAAGAGAAGTTTTTTTTGAATGTAGCTTAGACATATCGTTCAATTTTAAAACCGCGAATATCGAAACCGACCTCTGAAATGCAGCCGATTTTGGATTACGTAGTATTTATTTTAAATGCAGACTAAAAGCGGTATTTAAAAGCCGCATTGTCCGCCGCTGTTGTGTAGTGGTAAGCAGTGCGCGCTTTCACTCACCAGCACCTGGGTTCAAGCCCTGGTCAAAGCAACATCGCAAAAAAAATTTAGAAAAAGGATTTTTCTTAACAGCGGTCGTCCCTCGGCAGGCAATGGCAAACCTCCGAGTGTATTTCTGCCATGAAAAACAGCTTCTCATAAAAATACAATCGCCGTTCGGAGTCGGCGTAAAACTGTAGGTCCCTCCGGTAATTTCATCATTCACGACACCAGCATGCTGGTACAATCATAAAATTATCAACACTCGCTGGCTCCCCTTCCACTTGATGGAAAGGGCTCGTCGAATTTTTATAAATGATCTACAATGTTTTAAATTTTAACTTACATGTTTATTTTAGATAGTAAGTTTTATTTCCATAAAAAAATAATAAACATTTCTTAACCAAAGAAAAGTTGCCAAAACTTGCTAAAATGTTGTTTCCGTATTTACATTCTCGCCACCGTATATATATTGTGTATACATTTTTGCGACAAATTTCAATTTTTTTTCTCTTTGTTTTGTTTTAAATAAAACTGTATTAAAAGATGTTATGTCTTTTTATTCTAAAAACAAAATTGTATGTTCGGATTCGATGATTTAGAAATGTCCCGATTTTTGGCCACAGAAATCTGGTCACCGTATATATACCACTTTTCACCATTTTTCTCACTTGAACTCACAAAACAGTCAAATTATGCCTTTGAAATCGTTTTCTGCAGAGTTTTTGCATGCATTATCTGAATAGTGACAAAGCAAAGACCTTCTGCAGACGGGCTTGCCCCACAAAGGGTTGAATAACACAGTGTATAACCGCTTAATTTTTACTCTTTATTTTCATAAGATTTCGGAGATATGCTACTTTTTTCGTATATCGCTAACAGGCAAGAATTAATAAAATATGTAAGTAGATTCACTTAAATCACTTAACTATGACATATTAATAGGCGGCAGTGTTAATAGATTAATACAAGTATGTACATAGATACATACATATATTTAATGGTGATTAATAGACGCACGTTCGTATTGATTGGTTGATTGAAATTTCATTATATCGTACTCATACCATAGTACACTACTTTTTAAAGTTTGCAACTTACGTACGCATTTAAAAATACTCAATCACGCATTTATGACAGCGCGTATATATAAAATTAATTATTTAAATACTTATCTAATATCTAATATACATATATGCACATGCTTCATGAAGTTGCAAATATATGGAGGATATATGGAGCTGGGGGCATAGCAACTAATAAGTTTTGCGCACCAAGAAGTGCTAATGAAATCGAACAAAAGGTAAATGGGAAGCAAAAGAAAAAAAATGTAAACCAACAAAGCGAGGCGCATATTTCGCAAACGAATTTCATATTGGTGCCACCCAGCGTGCGTACGGTGCGTGCGAAGCGCGGTCACGCTTGTGGTTGCGCGCTTTATTTAGTTCGAATTGAAAATTTTCACACGCTGCTGTTGAAAGCGGCCGATAGAAA
>NW_023458556.1:36925225-36934100 GCF_013731165.1 Rhagoletis pomonella
TTTTTTGGCGGACCAATAATAAAAAATACTTACAATGAAAAAATTATTAAATAAACAATTGGATATTTTTTGATTGCAAAATAAAAAAAGTGGGCATATTTTTTTCAATGTAGAACAATCCTAGGGGGTGAAAGCATAACAATTCCGACTTTACTTTTTCACATGCATTTTTGGACCACTCTAATGTATATACCTCGGATATGTCAGGTATGACTTGTTAAATCATTCATTAAAGATAAGAGCACTAAATGAACCAATCAAAGGGAATAAAAAGAAATTTCCCTACTAACAAGAAAAAGTTAAAAAAAACATAATACGAGTACTTATATCTAATTTTTATGTCCTCTAATTCCGGCACTTTGCTTGAGGCACGTACTGTAGCACAAGTACATATATACAAATACATCTATGTATATCTTTTTGTCTTTAACATATGCAAGCTTCCGCTTCCTGGCGCTGACAGCTTCCATACTACATAATAAACAACAACAAAAATGCAGTGGCGGCCGCAACAGTAGCAAAGGGTTAGGAAAAAGTCACACTGAAGTCCAACCTTGCCACAGATGCCGTAATTGCACCTCAACACTTTTTTTAAGTTTTTCCTCGTAATTTTATAGTATGTAAATAAAAAAAGGTATAGTATTTATACATACATATGTACATATGTACTTACATTTTTTTATAAAACTAGCGTTTTTTGTTTGCATTTTTTTCGTCCGCGTCCTATCGAAATGCGTTTTTTTTCTGTTATCCTCAGCGTCAGTCGGTTCGTCATGCAAATCATAGTTGTAAGTTGCAAAAAAGCAAAGCGACGACGTTTAAGAAAACTAGCACAAGTGAGCCTACCTATAAAACACATATATGTATACCTATGTATATACATACAACCTACCAGAAAATGCGACTAGTTCGGAACGACTCCGAGATTATGGAATAAACTGTGTCCTTTTGTTGAAGCTTTTTCTATGAAAGATATAAAGGCGTTATATTGCAAAAATTTATTTCTGAACAATCAGTGGTAGAGGAGATATATCTTACAAAGCACCGATCTTGACGATTTTCTCACTGGACTTTGTATGATTATTTAGAAAATAGCTTACGATATTTCTTGCTTTTAGCCGTCCAAATGCAGGAGTTTTAATGTAAAACATAAAAAGAGGAGTTATAACAAAAAATCTCATATCTGAAAAATCAGTTGTATGGGAGCTACTATATGTCATAGTGGTCCGGTTAGATTCGAACTGGGAAGTTCAATTTGCTGGCTGCCGGCTCAGCCATCAGAGATGAGTCGAGAACTAATTAATCTTGTGCCCCAGGGAAACTAATCTGGATGTACTCTTTTTTACCAGGGTTAATATGTTTAGTTAATATGTATATACATATGCTTGTACCCTGCAGGGAATGTACGCAACTAGATGTTAACTTTAGGAAGGAATTAAAGGGCACCATTATCTGTCTATTTTCTTTGAGGAAGCAAACTATATTTCTATTGCGATTGCCGCGAAATAGTCAAGGGTGGTTACATCTGCATTAGACGTCAACTAATTTGTAACTAACTGATTTTGGACGTAAAATATCAATAATCTTTTACTTTTTCAAAGTATTTAAAGTAATATTTGTATGAGGATATTTAAATAGAGACTTGTTTGAAGAAAACCATCCCCCGATTACGTCTGCATTACTTTTCAACTAGTTTCTAGTTAGCTTTTTTGTAGCTAACTACAAGTTAGATATTTTATAAAAATCCCGCAAAAAAACTAACTACAAGTTGGTTATTTTTTATCAGTTGATAATTTCTTTCTGCAAGCTATGTACACATACCAAGCTCGTCACGCTGCCGCAAAGTCACGAAATTACTGCAACGTAACTCAACATCGCAACGGCAAATTACAACAACGACGCTATTTGTACATTTGCGGACTGCTTCACTGAATTTTCCTTCACCTCGTCACGCTACATTGTAAGAATGTTGCATGTTGTGTAAGGTTGTGTACGTCTCGCTGGAAGCCTTCTGTTGGCCAGCCAAGCCATTCAACTTCGACTTGGCCACACAGAATCGCAACTCGGGCGGGCAGCGCTCTTTAGCGCCCTTTAAGCGGCACTTCAATGCGAGTCACTTCTCCTTTCTTTATGGCCCTGGTTGCACTTGTAACATTGTAATGAACTTCGTTTTATGCTTCACCTTTGGGCTTTACTTTCAACATATTACAATAAGTATCAATGCTTCTTAAGTACTACATCTTTACATACATACACCATGAAGCGGTAGTTTTTATTGAAAATCAACGTTACACGTAAATATTATAATTTCCTCAATAGTTGTGAGTTATGTATGTATGCACCTATTTATTTGTGTTTTTTCCCCCAATTCATGGACAAAAGAACGAAATGTCGCAGTGGAACGCAATTACTAAATTGGCGGCTATAAAAACCAAAAATAAAAAGAACAGGGAAATAAAATCATTTGAAGCATTTTATAACTTTGTATTTATTTTTCTTTTTATTAATAAATGACACTAGAATCGCTGGTTGGCTTGGGCAGAGACTAAAAAAGTTTGCCTTTATATTTATTAATTTTGCCAATTGTATCTATGTATATGTATGTACATATTAGGAATATTAATCCCGGGCTCCCGGCCTTTTTAAGGTCCCAAAACTCCCGGGATTCTTGGCAAATAATCCCGGGATTTTCGGGATCTGTAATTTGCACTGATGCCAAGTATAGAAACTCCTTTTCTTGAACAGTATTGGCTATATTTATTTTTTTTATTTAATAATTAATATTTTTTTTATAAATGTCTAGCTCATTATACATACAAAACCGTGAGATTGTAAATTTTACACACAAATATCAATATATTCGCGAAAAAATGTGCCAAATATAGTAAAATTGCGTTTTTAGTTTTTCACTCTGACGTCAGTAATCCAAAAATGATTTAAAAAATTCAGAGAAATGTGCTTAGGGAAGAAGTATGGGTATCAAATTAAAGAGGAAATCCTGTAGAATTTAAACATATTCAAGTTTATGGTGCAGAAGGACTGATAAGTATTGAAAATGTCCTTCTAAAATTTTATCCGTGAAATTTCGCAATATTTGTTTTTTAAAAAATTTTATGTAAAGAGTATCGTTATCGAGTTTATAACGTCCTCGAATTTCGTCCTCCTAACTTTATGAGCTTAAATTACCTATTCGTCCTTGTGAATCCAAACAATTTTATTTTTTTTTTTAATTCTAAAGAATTTTTCTCTTGCATTTAGTACCCATATTTTTATTCTACATTGCATTGAATTTTTTAAATATTTTTTGGAATTAATCATATATTTTTCGATTTAAGTTGTTGAAAAGTAATGAATATCTAGATCCCGGGATTAATCCCGAGATCCTGGGATTGTGATAACGACATCCCGGGATCGGAAGAAACTGAAAAATTAACATCCCTAGTACATACATATGTATACTAGATTTCAATAACAAGCGTCCTCACTTCGTATAGCTGCTTAACTATGGGAGTGGATGGTTACTGAAGGCAGACTTGGGGAAGAGTCGATGAGCTAAAGTGCATCCTCTTTTACAGTCGCGAGCTCTACTTGGAAGACACTGTAGTGGTGCCCTTGGTGCCGAGTAGATGGGTATGTTCACAGGAGTATCGTCATCCATACGTACGGCATGTTTAAGGTAGCGCAAATCTTGTATTTTTATGCGCTTAACTATGTCCATATCTTTGATACCCGTTGCCCTTGCGAACAAGGCCATAGAGTTGGCATAGAATGGTTCTCTAAAGCTCTCTCAGCTTTACCCGTCATCGTCCATATTTCTGCGCCATCTGACATTGTTGGTGGCGTTTTTGGTGAATTTAATGCACTTCACTAGTTCAAAGTCATAACTTCGAGCAGAGTCTGAATACGCCTTTGTTGCCAGGAGGTACTTTGAGGTGTGTTCGTTTCTTATTCTTCTCAACTGACGACAATTGGAAATGCCTAGTGAAGCCAAGTTTTTCACCACGTGGTATTTCCATCGCAGTGGGGACCTACCTCTCCCTCTGCTATTACCAGCGGGTTCCGAGTTGAATACTTTGAGAGCTGGAGCATCGGTGTCCATTCGAACGACATGACGATTTCGTTTACCGTAAGGTTATTTTTTATTTTTCAAAGCTGGAAAACGCTAAATATTCGAGCCAACATTAGATTGAAGAAGTCATAGGAAATTGAATCGCCCTGCTTAAAGCTCATCCTTCCCAATTTGAAGAGAGATCTAAGCTGTGCTCATCGTCACTTTATATAGCCGGATTCGTTTTGCGAGCTTCCCAACCCTAGACGTGGCTTCCGAGTAGCCGAGTAGGGGTCTTTCGATGAAAATGTGGTGTGTGTCGATTCTCTTATCTAACTGTGAAAATCTGCCCAATAGTGGATTTCCCAGATCTGCAGCCAAACGGCAGGACCTTCCTTCTTGTGGATCTCCATGGACTGTGGCTCCAATCTTAGGTCAAGTATTCATCAGATCAAGTGCTGCTTAACGACTGGTACGTGCACCCTACCCCCTAGACAACTGTTATCAGATTCCCATCGTCGTCTCTACAGGAACCAGCTCCAGCCTTGAATCCATTTGATTGTTGGTTTTTTTTTAAATAATTTTTATCACATTCCTGCTTACCACCATCACAAACTCTTCTTTCTCACTCCTGTCTTTCTGCCTCTCTTTTCTTCATCTTGAAAAGACGTCTGTCTCACTTCCCTCTTTTCTTCCGCTGCTATTTTATTCGAAGCGGAGTTTAAGCAGCGAACCAAATTAAAGACGGGGCGGAAACATAGCAGAGTGGTGTTAATGTAATCTTTTCACAGTAGTCCGCCTTTTTAAGCCTCTAAGTTATTTCATAAAAGTGCGTGAAGCTCCCAATCAACTACATCAGCAGTGATTAGTGATTTTTATAAGCAGATGCAAATACATACATATGTAATAGCCGAAATTTTGCACCAAAAATTCCCTGCACGGAAAGCTAGTAGTTATGAGCTAGAATGCTACCAATTTGCGTTTTAGACCCATTAGTTCACGTTGTATCCTTTTTCAATGTTATCAACTGGCTCCTGCATCAGCACCCTACCAGTAGAAATACTAAATAGTAGCATCATACCAGCTGGCGTGATAGACTGCCAATTCATTCCCCGTGAAAAGCCATTTTGCTCGCAGCGCTGCAACAGTGGCAATGGCCGAAAGGGCAAAATTCGCGAGATCCGAGCTCGAATCTCAGACAGAGGATTTTTTTATGTATATTATTTATTTTACGTCTTGTAATTTTTAAATTGTACTGTTTTAAAAAGAAAAAACAATTATTTCATTTAATATTTTTATAGTAGTTGAGTACTTAGGATTTTTCCTAATGAAATTAAATTTGCAATTATTAATTTATATTTAAATTGTTGAAACAAGTGACTTACTTTCTTTAATCACCTCCACACTGACTCGAACCTGAGATCTCAGAACCAGAATCAGTAGTCTCCACTCGACGCCACAGCCTACATTTGAGAGGAAAGCAATCAACCGCATTTTAGTGTTTGTTTTGGCAATTCAAAGACAGAGGCCGCTCAGCACATACCAGTTAAGAAACTGGTATTTTTACTGGCTGGCTTGGCATTTCACTGCGCAGAACTGGAATAATTATAGTACATAACGAACTGGTATGACTTCCCTATTGAATACCAGTTTTCGAACTAGAATTTCTACCTAGTTTATTCTTTTTTCTACAAGGAACTGGTATAATTAAAGTTCATAACGAACTGGTATGACTTTTATTCTTAAATAATAGTTCATGAACTGGAATTTCTGCATACTACTTTACCTTTTCACTGCAGGGTTCATAAATGTATGTACATACATATATACATACATGCACGCATAATAAATATACACCCTGCAGGAAATGAATCTAACTATAAGCTAACTTTAAGTTGATTAGGAAGGAGCTAAAAGTCACTTATTATCTGTATATTTTCTTTGACGAAAGCTAACTATATTTCTATGGCGATGGCCGCGAAATAGTCAATTAGATGTAGTCAAGGGTGGTTACCTCTGCATTTGATGTAACTAACTTGTAATTAACTACTTTTGGACATAAAATATCAATAGGAAAAACAAAATTTTTATTTTTTATTTTTTTTTATTTTTATTTACTTATTTATTTTATCAGACATAACTTCAAAATGATAATATGAAACTTCGATCCTCCTTTTATTTGTCCTCAATTCGAAAAAGTATTTGCGAAGTGCAGGATATTTAAATAGAAACGCGTTTAAATAAAACAATCTCCTTCATTACTCCTGCATTACTTGTCCACTTGATTCAAGTTAGCTGTTTGTAGCCAACTACAAGTTATATATTTTATAGAAATCTGATACTTTTTTTCTGCAGGGCATGCTTTAGGTTACATACATGCGTTAATTACATACATATGTACATACATATGTACATATATTCCAAAAAGCAATCAAATGTCAATCAAAATTGACGATATGCCAATAACCCGACCCTTTAAGGTGGGAAGTCAGATAAAGGGGCGGTTATTGTATATGAAGTACGAATGAAATAGTTATAGGGGTCGTTGTGTAAATTAGCACTATTGGCATATGTACATACTTATTCATACAACTTACAATTTTCTAACCATAGAAAGTTATTTAGTTTAACAAACATATTCACATATACATATGTATGTATGTTCATATGTAGGTAATATGTATTATACTTTCTTAAAAATTGTTGGATTGTTGTAAGTACATGTGTATTTGTATCTAACGCAACAAAAACTTGAGCGCCTTATACCCATAAGTAACCCTGTCACCACCCAAGAATAAGTGTTAATTGAATTCGGTGCAATTTGTTTAAAATCCCATTTTCCCAAATCAATAACCTGTGTCAAAACGTCGAAGTCACCTTAACGCCTAATATTAAATAGAAATAATGATATTTTTGCGTTCGTCGCATCTGAAGCATAATACGCTCAGTTAAGTACATAATTTATACGCTTTCCACATCCACTTACATACTCGCCCATATGCTTTGGTACAAATTAGTTTTGTTAAACATTTGCTTGTTACCACAGGTTGCTTCCAGATTTGTAGTACGATGAATAAATTAATATTTTAGGTGCAAAGTGTTGTGACTAGTTTGATTAAGCATTTACTTAGCTACCCTGCAGGACAATTCATTGTGAATTTAAGAATTGGTAGCTGATAACAGGTATAGGTATTCTGGCCTGGGTTCAAGCTCTGGTCAAATCAACATCGCAAAAAATAAAAAAAAATAATTTTTCTTAACAGCGGTCGCCCCTCGGTAGGCAATGGCTAATCTCCAAGTGTATTTCTGCCATGAAAAACAGCTTCTCATAAAAATACAATCGCCGTTCGGAGTCGGCGTAGAACTGTAGGTCCCTCTTCTTTGTGTGACAACATCAAGGCGTACGGCACACGCGACGGTTTTATTATCGGAACCCATTTTTTTAATAGGAATCAAAAACTAACCAATAAAATTGATCGAAAAAAGTTCAAAATAACGATTAGTTTTGATCGAAAAAATAATAATCACGACCAACAAAAAAAAAATCCAAATTTAATGATTACACAGCCCGACAAGGAAATTTACCTGAAACCAAAGTATATTTCTCCAAAGGTTTTCGACGTGTTAAATCCGAAACCAGGTGTTAGCTTCAATGTATTTTTCTCGTCGAGATACTGAATTTTTTACCGCTCTCAGCCGGGTCCAAGTCATGAGGTTAGAAAATTTAAAAATTCAAAAAGAAATCGCGATGCTACAAAACATCAAATATAGGCAAAAATCGCGGTTTTTACACGCCGGAGCAGTTATGAACCCTCATCGGGACTCAGCGCGGCGAACACCTTTGGATAAGTTTACTCTGATTTCTGTTAAAATATGCTCGCCTAATGTTTTCGGTCCGTCATATTCTGGATCGAAAAAATAAAATTAAAAAAAATATCGATTTTCTCATGATCTAAAATAAAAATCCTGATATTTAACTGGTTTTTTCGGTCCCTGGTAAAATCCGTTGTTGTGTTTAAGACAATCCTTTAAATTTTTCTTAGGAAACTCTGTTTTCAAAAGAGACTAGCTTGCCTAGAGAATAAATCGAATAAAACAAAGGAAAATATGCTTTAATAATTGAGTTTTCGAAATTCTGCATTTCTGAAACGGTAAACTGTCCTACTGGGTACGCAAATACATGCATACATTAGTACTTACTTATGTATGTCTGTGGTACGACAAGCAGAAAAGCATTTTAGTACTCATACCGATCCTCTAGCAATTTGAATGCGTTCACCATAAATTAATAATTCGTGCACGTTTTTCCGCAAGCATAAAAATTCACAAATCCTAAGTGAAGACATGCGTATACGCACCATTGTTGGTACAAGTTCAGTGACAGTGGCATCCCGTGAGTTAAGTGCGAGTGTTGCTGCGCATGCGCAATTAAATACCTGCGAACTCGTCCATCAATAGGTTGGTTGTTGGTTGGCGACGCAAGGTTTAAAGGGTGTGCTTAGTGGGTTTTACATAAGTATCCATTCTACGTTTTATGGGGTAGATGATAGCTATAGAATGGCAAGACAATTCATTCATTGCCTGCACTGGAATTTGATTTTTATAGCTTTTTCATTATCAATACGTGTTGAGTGTGTGTATTATGATCAAGCAATGCTCAGCAACATCAGCTTAATATTTAGAGATTACTAGAATAATGAGTTCGATATACATATATCTACATATAAATCTGTGTGTGAAATGCCGGGATTTTAAGGCGAACAAAGTAGCAAAAAAGAATTCAAGGCAAACATTGTAAACATGATCGAATAAGCGTAAAACTATTAT
>NW_023458556.1:36934200-36935920 GCF_013731165.1 Rhagoletis pomonella
CTTAATTCCTGTAGTAGGCACACAGGGTAAGCATATTTTTGACGCTTCCCTGCAAAAATCGTTGGACCATGTAGTCTATTTGTGGTAAATTGGAGTACATACAAAAGTGTTCCTCTGTCATGCTGTAGCGGACCAACTCGTGTCTCTGCGCCAGCTTATTGTTTGTTATCCGATCACTGCTCGTGTTTTAACGAAACGTGATTGAAGTTGAGCATTTGAAAGCACATTTGCATGTCTAGCTGTAGCTGAACGTGTAGAGATGCTCGCTGTTAGTTCTTAGCTCCCAGCATGTTCGGGTTCGAATACCGTCAGAGGCAACATGTAATTTTTAATTTTTGTCTTGGTTTTTATTAATTTCGAAAAAGCATTTGAGAAGTGAAGAACAAAAGCGTGTACAAACGAAAAAATATAACAACAATGCCCATTGTTAATATGTTGGCGTAGTTTTGTGCTACTCTGATGTAATGCAGGGATGGAGTATATGGTCCTGCCCTAGGACATCGCAATGTTAATTGGACCATATTTTTTATATGAATTGTGGTTAATTTTGGAGTACTCTTTGGTCCTTAGGGAGTACTCTTTACACGCATGCATGGAGTAGTCGCGATTTTTGCAGGGTTACTGTATGTAGATATGTATGTATGTATGTACGTATATGCAGTTAAGTATGTACATATGTACGGCTAAGCTTATACTCTAACAAAAAAGGCGTTTGTTTAATGAATGGAGGCTTTAAAAAGTGCCTAGCAATTTATATGATAACTACCTTTGTACGTGTTTTCACCGCCTTTAGCCTGATAGCCTTGAATCGGCTATCAACCGCGCAGCTAACGCAGTAAACACAAACCCAATAGATAATTAAAAAGGCTTACGCTACGAATGGCGTTCCACTCTTGCTTTCAGCTAAGATTTTCGCCATTGAATTTCATGTGCATATGTATGACCACGCTTTACAATAAAATACAAAAAAAAAAAAAATCTACCTTCAATCCTGCAAGCAGAGTCAATTAAATGAATGGTTTATGGTAACAAGCCCCCTTCAGTCGCAGGTGTTCAGCTAAAACTTCAGCCGAAAAAATACTGATTATTTTAAAAAATGCCTATAGTGTGTGACAAACAAAACGCAACAAGAGGACAACAACAAATAAGAAAGCTCTAAATTATGTTAAAAAAGCAAATGAAATGCCGTAACCGGCAATCAACTACAAACGCGCAGGCAATAGACAATAAACTATAAATGCAAATAAAATTAGCAAATATTTTTAGGATAAGCCATTTTCGCCATTTTTTGGCGCTTGGTTACATTTTTGGCCAACTTTTTTGTTGGTAGTTCCTTTGATAAACCAATAAGCAATAATTAGATAATCGATTGTCTAAACTGTTGTTGGCTTTTGAGGGTCGCTCCTACATAAATACATACATATCGCACACCGTCTTCAAAAGAGGCATAACTCAAAAAAAAAAAACATTTTTTTTTTTCATAAACCAATTCGTAGGATTTTTCTCAAATTAAACTAAATATTTTTTTCTTCATGAATATATTCTCTAAATAGGAAACTAAATACTGTTATACTTACTTGTTTTTGCATCAATTGCGTTGAATCTGTACGATCCACAAGCAGTTATACATATTTCTGTATCTGATTTTTGAGTTGTGCTTCTTTTGAAGACGGTGTGCGATATATTCGTCTTCACCGCCATGGCCTCGCTATGTGAGCTG
>NW_023458556.1:36936020-36937184 GCF_013731165.1 Rhagoletis pomonella
CAGCTCACATAGCGAGGCCATGGCGGTGAAGACGAATATATCGCACATCGTCTTCAAAAGAGGCACAACTCAAAAATCAGATACAGAAATATAACTGCTTGTGGATCGTACAGATTCAACGAAATTGATGCAAAATCAAGTAAGTATAACAGTATTTAGTTTCCTATTTAGAGAATATATTCATGAAGAAAAAAATATTTTGTTTAATTTGAGAAAAATCCTACGAATTGGTTTATGCAAAAAAAAAAAAATTTTTTTTTGGAGTTATGCCTCTTTTGAAGACGGTGTGCGATATGTATGTATTTATGTAGGAGCGACCCTCAAAAGCCAACAACAGTTTAGACAATCGAGAGCAGCCACTATATACATACATACATACATATTATCTAATTATTGCTTATTGGTTTATCAAAGGAACTACCAACAAAAAAGTTGGCCAAAAATGTAACCAAGCGCCAAAAAATGGCGAAAATGGCTTATCCTAAAAATATTTGCTAATTTATTCGCATTTATAGTTTATTGTCTATTGCCTGCGCGTTTGTAGTTGATTGCCGGTTACGGCATTTCATTTGCTTTTTTAACATAAGTTAGAGCTTTCTTATTTGTTGTTGTCCTCTTGTTGCGTTTTGTTTGTCACACACTATAGACATTTTTTAAACTAATCAGTATTTTTTCGGCTGAAGTTTTAGCTGAACACCTGCGACTGAAGGGGGCTTGTTACCATAAACCATTCATTTAATTGACTCTGCTTGCAGGATTGAAGGTAGATTTTTTATTTTATTTTATTGTAAAGCGTGGTCATACATATGCACATGAAATTCAATGGCGAAAATCTTAGCTGAAAGCAAGAGTGGAACGCCATTCGTAACGTAAGCCTTTTTAATTATCTATTGGGTATGTGTTTACTGCGTTAGCTGCGCGGTTGATAGCCGATTCAAGGCTATCAGGCTAAAGGCGGTGAAAACACGTACAAAGGTAGTTATCATATAAATTGCTACGCACTTTTTAAAGCCTCCATTCATTAAACAAACGCCTTTTTTGTTAGAGTATAAGCTTAGCCGTACATACATACTTAACTGCATATACGTACATACATACATACATATCTACATACAGTAAGCGTCAAAAATATGCTTACCCTGTGTGCCTACTACAGGAATTAAG
>NW_023458556.1:36937284-36959155 GCF_013731165.1 Rhagoletis pomonella
AAGCGTCAAAAATATGCTTACCCTGTGTGCCTACTACAGGAATTAAGTATTTTAATATCTTACAGAAATCGGGGAAATTCTAGAAATACCAAGAAATATTCACCGAAATTTTCATTTTTCAATTCGATCTCTTAGAAAATTTTTGATTACGCAGTTTTGTAGCCCATTATATTTTAGTATAATGAAATGCAAGTTTCGAGTCGCTAAAAATTGCCGTTGATTTTTGAGAATTTTTTCGATGAGGGTGTTGCGTACCTTCCTTCGTATAAAAACAAGATTTGTTGTACATATGTATGTATGTATGTAGGAGACCGCTGTCGTGTAGTATTTAGTTAGCAGTGCGCGGTACCATTCAGCAGAGCCTGGGTTCGAGCTCAGTTTCCGACGAATGGCAAACCTCCGAGGGTATTTCTGCCATGAAAAACAGCTTCTGATGAAAATGCAATCGCCATTCAGAGTCGGCGTAAAACTGTTGGCCCCATTCGCTTTGTGTGACAACATCAAAGCGCACGCCACCAAGCGGAGGAGAATCTCGGCCAAACACTAGCACATTGTGTAAGCGCCAAGCTATTACTTTTATTACTAGTAGGTTTTAGCTATTTCAGCGCATTAATTAGAAAAACTGTGTTTGAAGAGCGTCGAGAAATCTTGAGAGTTCCAAAATCTTAACTTACTCAATAAAAAACTACTTACTTTGGTTTCAGGTCCAAAAAAGAAAGAAATTAAAACTCTATTTTTGAAGGTAATTTCAAAAGCAACGTAATTCTTTTATTCAACGAGGCAATTTTTTCTGAATTCTCCATTTCAAAGGCTTCTCGATCTCGAGATATTTGATTTTGTCCCTTTTTTTCAAAGTAGATCATATTGCGGTGGCTATGTGGAAGAAAAACATACCCTCGGTGTTACGACTCGCTTACTGAAAAAATCTGCCTTGGTTTGAGTACAATTGTTAGATTCCCAGACCGGGAAAATCGGAGAAAAATAGTATCCACTCTGGTGCTGAAGATCCGAAAATTTCAAAATAAACAAGGAATAAAGAGTCGTGACATTCTTTAGCATTTTCTTTACATGTTCTAGTACAAAGTTCTAGACTCTTTAAACCTACATCAACGTTTGTAGACAATTGAACCAAGTATGCACGCACAACAGAGTCAGCCTTAGGTATGGTCCACATCCTTTCTCTGGTCTGTTAAAAGGATACGCAGCATAGCCCCTAAGTAAGTGAGTGGGTTCTCAAGTTGCTATTGACAAAGGTAAAAAGGCAAGCTAAGAAATCCTTCACACTCCCTTCATATGAATTTCGGAACCACTTCTGAGTCATAGTCGAGAGGGGCACTGAGTACCCTCATTGGCTACTTGACAGGACACTACAAGTTAAGATGCCACCTTGGCAAGATGGAACTTTCTGTAGAGTCGGACTGCTGGTTTTGTGGGCTGGCGGATAGAACCCCCAGAGTAAATAGCCTAAGGCTGTAGTGAACTTTTACAGGGTTACAATTATAGATCTATGTATACATTTTAAGTGAAGTCGAGCTCCTCGGAGGTAAAATGACCCTTCTACTTTGTATCCAATCCTAGCTTAGCACAATAGGTTAAATAGGTCCCTTTTCTACGCGAAAATACCTTAATAAAAATAAAAAAAATGCGGATTGGTCATGTTGGGAATACCCCAACACATCGCAAAGGATTTTTTTTAAGTAAAAGGGACAGTACCAGTAAAATATTTGTAATATAAATTTCGCTGGCACAATTTCAAGTGCGAAACCAAATCTCTATTTAAATACGATGATTATTCATTTCACATTGTTTTTACTGAAAATGCAAAAATATAAAAAAAAATGTGTCCAAACTTTTGAAGTACAGACCAAGTTCAAACCAAGTTCATTTTATTTGTTAAAAATTTTCTTGAAAGAATCAACAAAGGAGGCAAAACTAAAAGCGATTTTTAAAGAGCTAGCGATATGGCTGGTTTGCATTATAAGTCATCAGAGGGATAATAATTTTTTTGGAGTCTTGAAGGGTTGATTTACTACAGTTATTTCTCTTAAAGCAATACCTATGACTTTTGGTTAAAATAGTATGATTTTGAAGCTATTTTTAGCTTTGTATAGAAAAATTGTTTACTTTGACCCATTTTGCTTTGGTATGAAAGGTTTTAATTTATCATCGAGAAACATAAGCATTCATTAGTATTTATCTCTCCAAATTATTTTTTTATATACACATGTGTACCCTGTGGGAAAAATCTCTAGTTCTGAACTGGTGCGCTTCTAGTACATTTAGACCTAGTACTGGTTCGCGATAAATCTCTTTTGCATGCAAACAACTGGCGAATTTAACATGGCGATGTCCTAGGAAGCGTCAATTGCCCCCACTACATTCTTTTTTCGATACTTCCGAGCTAGTCTTAAATTCGACAGTTCCGAACCTGTTCTAAAATCGACAGACGAAAGAAAAAAGTATAATGATTTTTCAATATTTTTGATTCTTCCTTGTGTGCGGTTTTAAGTTATTTTGAAAGAAATGTGTTTTCAATTTGAAATTAGATTTGTTTCAATGATTTTAAGAAACGTACATATACATACCTTTGGCTGTAGCTGAGTTTACAGAGGTGCTCGCTGTTATTGGTTAGATTCCAGACGGTCCCAAGATGTTAACACAAATTTGGTTTTGTATTACCAAGCTATGAAAAAGCATCTGCGAAATGCAGAAAGAAAGCGTATTTGAACGAAAAAGCCGCCAAACACATATTTTCGATAGTTCGGAACTAGTTCTAAATTCGTCACTTTAGATATAGTTTTCTAGTGAAAAAAGTGAAGAAATTAGTTTTTTTAAAAGTACCACTTTTCGCCGATTTTGGACTGGTGGGGACTAGTTCATTTTTGGCGATAAAAGATCTAGTACAGAACTAGAAATTTGATTCACTAGTCCGCGTTTTCCTTGCAGGGTAGTTGTGCATGTATGTATTTATATATGTATCTAGGTCTGCAGCGGATGAATCACCAGAAAACCAACTGTTATGATTCATCATAAAATTAATAAATATCTAAGTTTTAGTCTTAGTTCTTTTCAATAGATTTCGAGTTAGCTCCACTTATTAATCTTTTTTTTTACTTCTTATTTACATTTTGACAATTCGCAAACCTGTTAATTATACTCAACATTTAAGAAAACGTCAATTCATTGATGGATTGAACACAACTGGTTTTTCAACTGTCAGCTGTCAAATCGGCCATTTATCGCTTTTGCATGGCTTGACAGTGTTTTAAGCTTTTTTTGTCAAAAATTTTATATTATTTTGAGTGGAGATGCTGGTGTACATAAATACCTACCAAAATAGCTGTTTGTTTCTTAATTATTATTGAATATTGAAGCAGAGAAATAAGTGGGAAAAAGTAAAGAAAAATATCTGAGCGGTGAATTGAATAAGTCATACATATGTCATCAACTTCTTAGACCAAACCAAAATTTATTCAACAAAGTGTGATTGAATTTGACATTGCTCTCAGAAGAACCATCCTATAGAGTCAAATTGAAAAAATTGTATATGAATTTTGAATCGGTTGTTTATATTTTTTGGCATAATAGTACCTTAAAAGAGAGAGAGAAAAAAACATTCGTTACATATAAAAAAACGCTGAACGCATTTAGCAAACAAGATTATCGAAAACCAATGGAATTTTTTAACAAACTCAAGCTTGTACTTTATTACACTAAAATTTAATGAACTATAAAACTGCACGCTCGAATTTTCGTAAAAAATCTGATTAATTTGTTTGACATTTTGACCAAAATTTTGCTAATTTATCCTTAATTTTCTCCAAACTTTGAAACTTTTGATTTACATGTTTTGTTGTAGAATGATAATTCTATAAAAAATTTAATAAAAAAATGTATCATGAAACAAATTGTGAATATAGTAGAAAGAATCAACGCCAACATTTCCACGAAAAATTGTTTCCCCATATAAAATTCATGGAACACTTCATGGGCTTTGAGGCAGTTCTAAATATAATTTTTTAACAAACAAAAAAATACGGGTAGATATTTTTTCCATTTAGAAAAATTTTAGGGGTTGAGAGCTTAACATTTTAAACTTTTTTCCCGCATGTATATGCATACACTGCACACACAACTGTATGAATGATGTTTCTTTAATGCTTTACATTTTTCTTCAAACTAAAATTTTTTGTTAATTTTTATAACAATGTTGTCCCTCCATTAACCAAAACTATATACATAAATCAAACTTACAGAATTTAGAAGTATTAAACGAGTTTTCACACAAATTTCTGACTTTTTAATCTGAATTTTTAGAAGATTGTTGGGATACAGTTAAAATATTATAAAACTAGCATAATGAATGAATTTTTTGTTGGAACATTTTTGTACATATTCACTTAGTGACTTTCAGTAGGATATTTATCTGCTGTGATAAGTACAAGTTTTCTTTTTGGATGGCGTTTAGCACTTTTTTTTCGATATAAACATGAACTTCTTTTGGAAAAAATGCGGAAGACCGTTTGTAAAAAAATTTAAATCAACTCGTTTTTTTATGCATAAATTCCACTTGTTATATGAAAAAGCCGGAAAAAGCCGTCAGCAAAAAATAAATAAATTAAACCGAAGCGATGTTTGAGCCGCTTAAAACTTGCACTTTATTATATTAAAATTTAACAGGCTATAAAACGGCATTCATATTTAGTTTGAGAAATTCCAATTTTTTTTTTAATTTTTTGAATTTTTTCTAAATTCTGTAAATTTTAATTTGGTTAAGGCGTGAACAATATTGTTATAAAAAATAAGGAAACAAACTATTTAGAAAAAAAAACAAAGAACCTAATACGTTTAAAGTGAAGCTCCCGTATTTAGTTTAAATGACTAGATAGAGTTTTATTTTTATTATTTTAAGAATTTCTCCTCTGATTAGTGTACTTTTTTAAATATAGTAGTATATAGTAGTATATATTTTTTTAATTTTAAAACACCTTCTCTTTTGGTTTGAATGCCTCTCCAAAACGTTGTCCGTCCCAGTTGGCATCTTCGGCCTTCTGTTTTTTCCCCCTCATATGAAAAACATAAATATTCAGACGCGCATGCGTACATATGTATGTAGATCCGGTTTCATCAAATTAGCTGAATAAAAGCACCTGTAGCGATTGTTGAATAAAGAATTCTCAAAACATTTCTTTCAACATGAAAATGTTTGCCCTAAGTGTATTTGTACACAAAATATATTTTATGTATAAATGTATGTATGTGGAAATCTGGGTTCTTTTATATGCCTATCATGATGCGCTTCCTAACAAATCAATCGTCGACAAATTTACGTCTTTGTCTTGTTCTTAAGCTTCTTTTTTCAGTCGTGCTTCATTATATGTATTATTTTGGTAAATTATAGAGCTACTTTCAATTTCCTTTTAGTTCCACTTATGGGCTTCTACGAAACATCAGCCCATTGAGACGGCAGCGAAATAACAAAGAAAAGTATACTTCATACATACTATACATACTACATATATATCATATGTACATGTACACGTACATACCTATGTATGCGTGTATGTATATATATATTTTACGCAACTTAATTTAACAATCCTCGGTGCATGTATTTTTTTATATTTTTTTATTACTTCTCTCTACATAAGAACACCTTCAATGCGAAAAACAGACATAAAGATGAAAAGATAACAAAAAAATAATAGTAAAAGCATTGTAAGTCTTCCAGCGGAGCCTCCTTTGGCCAAGTTCTAAACGCTTCTGGAATTTTAACTACACTAAACTCATTTCAAACCTTTCAAATCTTTGGCTTTTTTGATATTAAAAATATGTATGTATGTATGTTGTAGCAAGAAAGAATGTGTGCGCAGGTAAGTATGTAAATTAGAGTGGTCCAAAAAAATAAAGTCGGAGTTTTAATGCCGGCACACCCTAGGATTGATCTATATCGAAAAAAATATACCCCTATTTTTTATTTTAAAATCAAAAAATATTTAGGGCGTGCTCAAAGCGCTCAAAGTTTTCCATGTATTTTATATGGAGAAAAAACAAATTTTCGTAGAGTTGGTATAAAACTCTTGAAAATCAATATTTTTCGACCGGAAAACTATGGTTCTCTTCAGGAGACTAATATCCAATTGTTTATTTAACCATTTTTTATGATTAAAGATTTTGTATTGGTCCCCCATTGCATTTTCTAAGGGCTTTGGAGCACCTATAAAATAAAGTTACCATGAAAAAATTGTTAAAGAAACAATTGAGTATTATTACTGGGAATCTCCTGAAGATAAGTAAAGTTTTCCGATCGAAAAATATTGATTTTCAAGAATTCTACACTATTTCTACGAAAAGATGTTTTTTCTCCATATAAAATACAAGGAAAACTTTGAGCGCTTTGAGCACTACCTAAATTATTTTTTATTTCAAAATAAAAAAAATATGGGTCTATTTTTGTCGGTATAGAACAATCCTAGGGGGTGGCTGCATTAAAAATCCGACATTATTTTTTTACATACATTTTTGGACCACTTTAATGTAGATATGTATATCTTTCTCAACTTCTCAAAATTAAATTCAACGTTAACGCACTAAATTGTTGGGCAAGATAAAGTAGGACTGCAAAAAAAAAAATAAACCAAATATTAGTAACCACACAGCAGGTGAGTTTACCGCCGGCAAAGTCCGTTCTACGCCTTAAGTAGTGTATAAGTGTCGAATTGAATACTCATCCGCCTGGCTGCCTCACGCGTCAGCTAATTTCCAATCCAAATGATAATCCATGCCTTTCAAATAGTTTGCATAAACATATTATTGGCTTTTTGTATTTCGTATTTTTTGTTTGTGTATTTTTTATTGGAATATTTTGTTGGTTATTGCTCTTCGAAAATGTGCCTATGTAATGTACATATATATATTTGAGTGTGGAAGTATTTTATGCGAAATTTTTATGCATAAATATGCAAACTTTAGGGTCTCCAATTACGTGCGTTTTCTTGTTGCTTCACTCAACTTTTTTTAAATATATTTTTTTAAGTTCTTTCCGCTTACCGTTTTGTTTCGTTTAAATTATTAAATTTTAAATTAATTCTTGATGTTTATGGTGAGTTTTTATGTATGTACATATATACATACGTATGTATGTAAGTGCCACGTGCGAAATATTTTTTTTTGTTTCATCATTACGTTGACTATTATTTACGCATTAGAATTTTTATAATTAAAATTTTATTATTGGTTTTGTTTGCAGCTTGGCAGAGCAATAGCCGAAGTCCAATTATGGTATTTATGTTCGGCTATAGATACATAGGCATTATTTTGGTTTGTTTACGAGAAAGCGATAAACTTACCTGCTTTGCGTTTTTGCTATTTATGGGCATCCCGAAACCAGTGGAATAATACATTTAACTTGTCCAGCATGAAAGTTTACACGTTTTTGCCTTGGGGTAGGTTGTAGATATTTATACATACATAAAGGTAGCAAAATTTGCCGAAGTATGCAGCAGTGCGTAATTAAAGCCAAATAATTGTAAATTTATAATAATAATAATAGATTGGCGCTTAAACAAATGTTAGTGTTTGGCCGAGCTTCTCCTCCGACTTGTGGCGTGCGCCTTGATGTTGTCACATAAAGCGGAGGGACCTACAGTTTTACGCCGATTCCGAACGGCGATTTTATTTTTATGAGAAGCTGTGCTTCATGGCAGAAATACACTCGGAGGTTTGCCATTGCCTGCCGAGGGACGACCGCTGTTAAGAAAAAACCTTTTTCCATATTTTTTTGCGATGTTGCTTTGACCAGGGCTTAAATCCAGGTGCCGATGAGTGAAAGCCCGCACTGCTTACCACTACACCACAGCGGTCGACGATTGTGAAATTGCCAACTCAAAAAATTTAACTTACTTGAGCCAAACGACAACAACGTCAACTCAGCTACCCCTGGTCCAAGCACATCCCATTAAGGGGAGACTCCCTTGACTGCAAAAACGTACACTTACGCATTAGCGCTCCTCAAAACACGAAATGGATCCTTCACAAATTTCTACAAAAAACTCTCAACTTTCTAGCCGAGTTGCATTTTGCTGGCTTATTACCACTTAGCACAACTGAACCATCCACACCCAGATCGGGATAAAACCACCCTGTGCGCTCTTCCAAGCACCTGCATCAGATGCCATCTTCAACGCTCATCTCCAAAAGAAAGTTCCACATCTGCCGGCCTCTTTAATACATAAATCCTTTCAGAGCATGTCAGGCGTGTGCATCCCTACTGATGCACTGGCAGGAAGTCACAGTACAATACATTCCCAAGGAGGAGAAACAAAAATACCAGCCAATGTCAATCCGACGCATCACTCTTAAGGGCTGACTATAATATGAATAAGCAAGCGTATGCAAACGTGCGAATACACATAAATCCTATTCTGAAACTATAATGTGCTTAACATCAAGTTTCGTCAAGTTTCGCCAAACGTAATTTGCTTAAGGAAAGAGCGATACTGATCGCACCTTCCGTACGGAATCAGCTGTTTGTCCTCGTACGTATGTATGTACATATGTAACACATGCAGAGTTGCCGCATTAGTTTTTTTTTAACGAAATTGGCAATTTTTTCCTTTATTTATCATATTTGGTAATTTTGTAACTTATTTTCCAACTTGGCAACTTTTTCGATTCAGTCCTACATGTAACATAGGTCAAAAGAAGTTGTGGTTCCACATTAGGAAGGGGGCGTAAGCGTTTCCTTTTACAGAAACACCTGCGCATGAATCACGTAACTTTGAAACGATAGTCGTTCAAACGATACTGACAAAACGATGTTGTCAAAATACTGATTTATGCATTTGTGTTGCTGTTACGTGTTACTGTTACTGTTACGTGAAGCAAAACTGGAATCGAGTTGACGATATCGCACAAGCGATCAAACACTTTTTGATTTTTATGAAGCAAGACAATCTCGACACGATATCGTTCAGACGATTGTCGTCATACGTGATTCATGCCCAGGTTATCCTGAAAGTTTCGCAAGGCGAACAGTTCTTCGGCGTTCCTAGGTTACTAAAATTGTGTGATCTACAACAAACTGTGTGATAGTGCAACACTGAACACATGTAAGTAAAATATAGCCACGTAAAAGTCTACACTACGTTGCTTATACATTTGACAGACTTTTCGTCCATTTTCTGACATTCAGTTACGGCAGCTTATTCATATTATAGTTAGCCCTTTACATCTCTTTCTACTAAAAGCTGTGCAAAACACGTAGTCCGGCATATCAGGTATAGTTTCCTCACAGGAAATCCTTTGCAAACTAATGTGCCTGTCTTCTTGGAATATCAACCATCTATGCTCTTGAGCGTCTCAAAAGGAAAATTTGGAAGTTCATGTGGAAGGAAGAGGTTGCTTTCTGGACGTGTATAGCGCTTTGGATAGCATGGAGGACTCTCTAATAGGCAACTGTGTCCGGTGTAAAGGGGTTGATGCTACCAAATGCCGCTGGATGAGAAACATCATTAAATTCACAACCATTACATCCGCTCTAGGACACCGAAGAGCCAGATTCCTAGATACAAAAGGATACCTACAAGAGTTGCCTCTCCTCTATACATTCTAATTCAGGCCTATGCGGATAGCATTCTCATTCTAATCAGAGTTGATTTTGAGAACACTATCCCGAACCTCCTACAGTATGCACTGTTACATCCAGATGGTGCAGTCCAAATGGTGTAGTCAAAACTGGCTCTACCTATGTAAACTCTAAGAAGAATGACAGTCATTTTCTGCAAGAAAAGGAAAAGGAACCACTTGCTAGAACCATTCCATTCTAACCTAATCTAATTTAAACTAATCGAATCAAAACTATTCTAATATAACTTAATATAATGGGATCTAATCTAATCTATTCTTATCTAATCTAATCTAATTTCATTTAATAAGTTACAAATGATATCATTAAGCCTTCAAGAATATCCAGAAATTTAAAACAGCGATTGTTATTGTCGACCAGCCCGTGAACTCACGGAGAGCAGCTGATCATTTCAGTTATCGAGTTGAAATTTTCAGATTACATACTCACATCCATACTTATATGTAAATTTCAGTCTATATTTTGCAGTTCAAATTTTTAATCTAACCTTTGCACTTAAAGATTTTGACAGTCGCCGGCCATTTCCATCTTAATGACTTTCAGAACTATTTCCAAGTTGTTAATTGGCTGACAAAATTAATAGCCATTAAAATTTTAAAGCCAAAAAGAAGAAATTCTGTCATCATTCATCATACGTTTTCATTGAGACGATTTTAGTTTTCTTATGAAAACCTTAATGAAATCGCATTTGCATATGTACATAAGTATATTTCCGAAAGAAAAAAAAATAAAATACCTACCATAAATGAAGATGAACAGCAACAACAAAAAATAAGTAAGCAAAGCCATTAAATTTATTTACTCATGAGCAGTGTTGCCAGAACTTTTTGGGCCGACCGGTTAAATTCGCAAAAAAAAATTCGCCCAAAAACGGCTAAAATGTTTCAATAAAAATTCACATGTTTTATTTAAATAAATCACAAATAGAAAGACTAACATTTAATTCAATAAACTATTATTGGTTAACAAAGGTTATACGCAGCTAAGCTTTACACCACTCGATAAATAAATCACAAAAAACAGCGACTGCTAAATTCATTAAAAATAATTTTTGTACCATGCGTTGGCACTATATCTTAACACAAAAGCGTGAAGACAATACCTGTAATAATTGTACCATACTTAAATTTAAGACATTCATAACAAAAATTTTATGAGGAAAATCCCCGCTTTGGAAAAAGAATATTCTCACTTCATATAAAAATCACTGGAATCAGCCCAGTGTTTTAAGACTTTTCGGACTAGAAAATATTGTCTTTTAATTTTATATAACACAGTCAGACATGAAAATTTTCTCCGAGATAAGTCTAGCCATTTCTAATAGATTTTGGTATTTGGATTTTTTTGTAAATATGGAAATAGCAAAATCGGTTAAAAACGGCTAGTTTGTTTTTGGCAAAACGGCTAACAAAACGGCTAACAAAACGGCTGTCGGCTAAACCGAATTTTCTCCGGCTGGTTACTATCGCAACCGGCTAAATCTAGCCGGAAAACTAACAACACAGCGCATGAGTGCGAACTTTATACGCAAAGTGCTATGTCGGTCGCAATCAGAGCCTGGCCAAAGCGTCGTTGTCAACGGCTGTTGAAGCTACCTTCCACAACATTTTTTGTATGTATAGTACCTGTAGTATCTGAACAATTTGTATGTATGTATTTATGTATGTATGGTACCTCATCCCAAAAAGGTCCTAAAATAAGTTGTGGCCGGAAAGAAATACGACAAAAAAGAAATGAGCAATGCAGCCCAACTTAACTCGGACATTTTTTTGCTTTTACTCATTCCCTTTCTTGTTTCCCAATGTTTACTCGACTGTTTTCAGACATGTTGTATGTAGTTATTTAACTTTTTTCCCCTTGCACGATAACTACTTTTAACTGTGAGGATGTAGCCATTTAAACATACGCAGATCCTCGTATGTATGTAAGTATTTGTGGTGCTGATTTATTTGTATGCTGGTTAGCGCTTGTTGCTAGACGAAAAAAGAAACCTTTTTTAATCCGAAAAAAATATACACAAAGCGCCAAAAAGTGTTTACCAGCGGCGACCGTCATGGGCGCGTGGTTGGAGGTGAGCACTGACACTCGGTGGAGCTCAGGCTCGATTCTTGGTTTGTGCAACAATCAAAAATTATCGGAACAAATTGGAACTAAATCTCGGCCAAGCACTTAGTAAAAATGTGAGCCTCAAATACATATTTATTTTTTATTGCAGTGATTTTTGACAACTTCCAACAACAATTTCGGGGAAACGAATAAAAAGAATTTTTAATGCTAAAGTTGCCGGGGCTGCTACTGTACCCTACTGTCACATACCTTTTTTTTTGAAATCAAAAAATATTTAGAGATCGCTCAAAGTGCTCAAAGTTTTCCATGAATTTTATATGGAGGAAAAAACACGTTTCGCAGAAATGGTACAGAATTCTTTAAAATGAATATTTTTCGATCGGAAGACTCTGGTTCTTTTCAGGAGACTTCTAATACCCAATTGTTTATTTAACCATTTTATAATACTAACGATTTTTTATTGGTTCCCTTATTGTATTTTCTGGGGTTTTCTGGGTTTTTTTGGGTTTTTTTTTTTGGCGGACCTATAAAGTATAGTTATTATGAAAAAATTGATAAATAAACAATTGGATAATTGGGAATCTCCTGAAGAGAAAGAGAGCCTACCAATTCTACGAAAAGTTGTTTTTTTTTCATATAAAATATGTACATATGTACAAACTTTGAGTGCTTTGAGCGCCCTCTAAATATTTTTGGATTTCAAAATAAAAACAAAAAAAAAACATGCGTTTATTTTTTTCGGTTTATAACATTCCTAGGGGGTGAGGGCATAAAAATTCCGACTTTACTTTTTCACATGCATGTTTGGACCACATACATACATTTGTTGGCATTCATAAATGTACACTTTTATATGCGTATACATATGTATGTATACGTATGTATGAATGCAAGTAAGTATGTGCTAACGCAGAACCTTTTTCCATCTTCGAAAAGCGCCAGCCCTACTTCAGTGCTCCACACGCCAAGCCTATAGTTTTTGAACTCGTAACATGATTCCAGCTAAAGTTAAACTTGTTTCGTAACAATTTTATTGTCTTACTTTTTTCCTTCTCGAAATGTGTTTCGCCATATATGTACAACAGTCGTGCTCTTGTGGATACGTAGGTATGAACAATTTCGTAGTTTCGCACATAACTTTTGACCAATGTCCTCACAAGTGCCTCAGCATAATGCCAAAGAATATGCGTACATATTATACTACATAGTATACATACATACGTATGTATATACATATAAACGCACATTTATTAAGTTTTTTATACTGCTGTTGCATTTCTTTGAAAATCGCTTAAACCAATTTGACGCTTGAATTTTTAATTATCTTTGAGCCCAGTTTTTTTTATACCCGACGTCACTTGTGAACAAGGGTATATTAACTTTGTTCGCGTAACGGTTGTTTGTAGCAGCCAAAACGAATCGAGATAGTATGGACAAATGTATACATAAATGATCAGAATTAAAAAAGAGAAGTCGATTAAGCCATGTCTGTCTGTCCGTCCGTCCATCCGTCTGTCCGTGTATACGATAACTCGACCAAAAACTGAGATATCTCAACGAAATTTGGTACGTAGGTTACCCTTTATGCAAGGTAGGTTGGTTTTGAAAATAGGCGAAATCGGACCGAAACCGCGCCCACTTCCCATATAACGGTGTTTTCGAAAAATGCAAAAACTGCGATATTTCAGTAAATATTAGATCCAAATTGTTGAAAATTAGTACGTGAAGTAGAATTGTGGTAAAAAATAATATTATTATGAAATTTTTGGAAAATGGGCGCTACCCCGCCCACTTATGATGTAATGCCGTATCTCAGTAGCCGCTTCACCAATCCTTACCAAACTCGGTACGAGGTTTGGGTAGGGTCTGGCTAAGAAATCTGTTGAAAATCTTTGACATCGGGCAATAACCGTGAAAAATCAGTAACTATTCTTAAATTAGAATATCACAAATTTTCCGTTAACGGGCGTGGCGCCGTCCACTTATGACCACAAATGAGTATCTCGGTAACCGATTTGTCAATTTACTCCAAGTTAATAGGTACAACAATCTCCTAACAATAAATCAGACTGCTATAGACTTTTAGGAATTGGGCGTAGCACCGCCCACTTTATAACTACAAAGGTGTACCTCGATAACCACTTCATCGATTTGTACCTAACTAGGTTCAATTATATCATTAAGTCTAACTCTGCATATTATCGAAAACGTTTGAAATCGAGTAAACACCCCCACTTATCATGCAAAGGTAGTTCAGAGAAAGTTGAAACGACGATATTTGATACCTGTGGCGGGTATGTAAAGCTCGGTTTCGCCCGAACTTATACTTCTTTACTTGTTTACTCTTATTCTTCTTGACCCTGCTGTGATAAGCTTTTCGCTCTGTCTTTCGCGAAATTAAGATTGAAATCGGTGGTATTTCCATTTTAAATGATGAAATTTTTTTTTAAATAAAATGCATTTAAATAATAGAGGAATTCACTCTTATGTGTATTCGTTGTATGTTGTGTAATCGTAACTGCATGAGCGTGTGATTTGTTGTTGCTAGCAACAACAAATACACGCTCGTCCAGTTACACTTACGCAGGATACAGCGAATACACAGAAGCGCGAATACCACTAATAAATAAAAATTGAAGATCTCCATATATTTCAAAAAAAAAAATAGCCTAAAATTTGTATTACCATAAAATTAAGGCAAACAAACCTCTTACGGAGTAGGCTTATCAAAACTGGGTTAAAGGTAAAACGTGCTATAGCTAAGTTTGTATGTACATTAAGGTGCATTACTTTCGAAACAAAAAAGGTACTGTTTTTCATGGGAAACATAAAATATATTATATTTTAGGACTTTCGCCAAAATATTTCAAACAATATATTGAGATTTACATAATCTGGACCTATTTGAAAATACTTACCTCCAAAAATCGGATTTTTGTATAAATAAAGCCAAACAATGAAATTTTACGAGGCATTTTCAAATCGGTCCAGCTCACGTAAATCTTAGTTTTTTTTCGGAATATTTTGGCGGAAGTCTTGAAATATAATATATTTTATATTGCCAATGAAAAACAGTGGCCACGACCATCGATAGTTTTCCAGCTCTAGCTCGGGGCTCTTTATAGTTCAAACAAAACCTTCACGAACGGTGTCATCTGTACAACCTTTCGATATATGTAAATGCTATAACAACGCATTTACATTAGATTTCCATGTTTTCGCTTATCAGCAAAAACCAGTGGTGGGCACAGTCCTTTAATCAGATAAGGCGCTTGTATGTATGTGTGAAGTAGCGAGTATTGTTGAACAGCAACTGATTTGATTTGCCTTGCCAAAGTATAGTCGTTCGGGCATCACACAAATAAGTCTTTTCATCACAATCGCTTGTATTTGGAAAATCGAAAATTGCCCACCACTGGCAAAAATCATATCCGTCTAAATTTGAATCAAAATTCCAAACCTGAACCTAGCAACTCGCCAAGCTTGTGCTGCACAAATCACCTGTTTAAGAGAACATTTACATACACATGTTTTGTACATACATATGTACATATATGTATAATCTAACAAGTGATAAAAACTAATTAATGAAATGGACCGATAGAAAAAAAAATATTTCAGATGCTGTTCACAATTTTAAATACGCATTTATATTCATATATTTATTCATATATGTATATGAATGTATTTACATATAGAAATTTGTATAGTAGTGATGATAATTGGTTGAATATTAATGAATGAATTAATTAATTAACCACAGATCGAGAGCAAACCAATACATAGCTGGCTATCAAAAGAAGATATTCGATGTGGTATCAGATAATGAAGGTATATACATACATACATATGTTTGTTGGTAAATAAATGAATTGACTGAATTTTTGCCGACAACAACCTGTTATGTGTTATATTCTTTTCAATCATTGGTACATAGCAACAAAAGTTTAGAAAATTTTTTAAAATGAATTAATTAGTCCATGCTAAGTTTTTAGTTGTATCTCTATTTTCTGCCCATTAAATACTCAGACATGCTATTTTTTTATAAAATTTATGCGCGATAAAGAATTCTATGGGCGATAACACCGTGCGACAAAAACAAAAAAATTTCGAAACACATGAAGCAATCAATATACTCACGAAACTGTGGGCCAAATATAGTAAAACTGAATTTTAATTTTTTCTCTCTGACGAAAGGATTGTTTTTGAAGCATTTTGTAGTTTTAAAGATATGATTAATTATAAAATTTATTTAAAAAAATTTATTTCATTGTAGAAAAACTGTATGGGCACCAAATGAAATAGAAAATTATGCAGAATTAAAAGAGATTAAAATAAATAATAAATGACATGAATCATTAGCCCAGATTCCGAGTTTTTATAGGCGACTTTTTAAGCTAAACTTTCCGGTTAAGATACCTCTTACAATTCTGAATTTTTTCCTTGGGAAGTTAATGAGCTTATCATGTCATCATGTTTTCCTATTATATTCTCCCATTGGTTTCTTTTTATCTGGTGCTGCCCAGTGGCTTAGTTCCAGAGCATTTCTTCTCGCCCAAGCTCTTCTCTGATGGTGTCTAGTCCTATTGCAAAATTGGATTCGAGGCCTATTGGTATTGTTTCTGCCACCTTCCTAGCAAACCTTTATGCCTCCTCATTGCCTTCTATGCTTGCCTAGTTCTATTTAAAAGTTCCCTTCGAAGCTAATAATTCTACTAACATAAATTGGGTTGTGGTTATCTGAGCCATGAGAGATTCCATCTCCCAAACCCAACCCCAACCTTTTCTGGTAAAGTTTATTAGGGAACGTTTGACAGCCGGCTATATGCTAATGTGAAGCGGCATGAGCTCCACGATTAACTGCCGTGCGGCAGGCATTGTAATTTCGTGAGTCATCGCGTTACAGTCTCTAGGTTGGCCCTCGAAATTTATTATAAAAAAATTGCTGACTACTTTACTTATAAATAAAGTAGCATGTATTATTTATAAAAGGACATTTGCAAAGTGGAACCTTTAACCCACTGAGAAAAATATTTTAATAAGACAGCTTTATCTGTTAGCCTTCGAAATGAGTGCTCAACTCGGTTACTTAAATTTTTGTATTTTTGTTTACAAAAAGCACCTCAGGCTTTTTAAAATTGTCATTCTAAAATGATACCACTTTGTCACAAAGCCTGCTTCTATTATTCACATATTCAATTGCCAATGTACGTATGTATGTATGTGTGCAAGCATGTCGCTCAATCAGTCATTTAAGAGTTGCATATTAAGTCGTCGACATATTACAACACCTCGCTGCAACGCACATTAAATAGCTGAAACTTTATCAGGAACTGAGGTAGGTAATCATTGCCAACAATTGTTGTCGCCGACATCGCATGGAAATTGTAATTGCAAATGCACCGAAGCTTAATACACATGCCAAGTGCCTAGTTGTCGTGTGCACTATGCCGCTGCTACCTCCATTAATTTGTATGTATGTAGTTGCTGCCACAAAAATAGCCCTGAGCAATTATTTGTTGGTGGTGGCTTTTCAATGTTTTTGGCGCAACATAGTTTTTACACGTAGTTAACATAGTTTTTCTTACTAAAATTCGTTGTGCTGCGTCACCTCAATTCCAAGTAAAAATTTCTGTTCTTGTGTTGTTTGAATGCCACAAATTTTGTTGTAAATACAGGTGCCTTGATGCAATGCTTAAAAATTGGCTCTGATATTTATTTCAAACATGTACTTATAATATTTCTCAAAACACTGCGGATCGATATACACAATTGTATCTATGTACATATCGCACACCGTCTTCAAAAGTGTCACAACTCAAAATAATGAGTTTCTCAGAAAATGCGAAAAACTATTTCTTAGCACATGATAATCATATGGGCAAGGGCGACTTCACCTTAGGTTTATTAACAAATTATAACAAAAATTTGCTCCAGCTTTTGCCGAAAGGTAAATAAAAGCTCTGCGTACATTTTTAGTACATAATTTCAAAAATGCAAAATTTTTAGTTGTGACTCTTTTGAAGACGGTGTGCGATATGTACGTATGTATGTATCCGTTTTGTGTGCTTTAAACAAATGGCAACTCGCATTGGTTGGGGCGATTCCCATATACTCGATAGTAGACGATGACGACATCTGTGAGTTCTTTGGCCAGTTTGCTGCCAATTGTTGTTGTGCAGGAAAATCTAAAATTTATATCAGTACGTATGTAAATAGATATAGCATCTTAATATATACTTTGTATGTATGTATGTATGTAAATATGTAAGAGCTTTTACAAGTATGTAGTAGCATGACGTGTTTTCAGCAAGTCTTCGTTTGCAGGCTCTCCCCCACCCAAACGCCACACACACTCAGCTCTGACACAGTGTGAGCAACGTGATTTCCAAACAATTTTAGATTCACGTTTTTTTTTTGTTTTGCAAGTATGTATACAACATTTGCAGGGTATGTGATTGTTGGCTGAAATTTTCTTGGCACAATCACTAAAAATGCATTAGTGGCAACATTTTGCACATGATTCATGCAACATGGCATTGGCTTGGCGCAATTCGGACGCTGCCAAAGGCGCATACAAAAAAGGGGGCAAAGGAAAATGGCTGAAATCAATCGAGCTTAAATTGTCCACGCCTTCTTATTTGTAAGCGGTGCGTTTATCAGAGGCTGTTGATTTCAGTTGTACAGATGTAATTGTAAACCATATACATATGTATTTTTCTAATCCGCGACATTCGTTTGTGGTCATAGTTCAATGTTTCATATTATTATGCATGTTAATAGTATGCTTCGCAACCCTCTTGCAAAATAAAGTCCGCTATGCCTGCATTTCGATGCTTATCTGACTCTGACTCTTTTTGTGTCAGCCTTAATTCATAGTAATTTTTCAAGTGGCAACTTAAGAAATAAGTAAAAAGCGAAAGTTCAAACGACTTTTGATTTTTTTCCAAAGCAAACTACAAATTGTATATGCACAAAGAAGAGATATATGTAGGTACATACCAATCTTGATATTGACTAAGCAAGAAATTCGGAATATTAAAACAAAATTAAGAAAAAAAATATTTACTAAAAGTTAAGTCATTCACATTGCACTAAAACATTGTTTAGCTTTTATAAATCTCCCATACGCTCCAATTAATTGAAGCAGATGTTTCAGAAACCATATTGCCTGGTAATGGCAATGCTATTGGTCTATTTTGTTTTATTTTCTATTATTAATTCTGTTAAGATATACATACATGTGTATTTACATAAATACAAATTTAAAAATGTTGAGCTATGTAGTTGGATATACAGATATGTACTTAATTCAACATTTTGCAGGAAAAAAGTAATGAACACATGTTCCATCTATGGCGAATTCTTCGACGACTATATATTTGTTGATTTTGCTAATTTCCTTGCTCTGTGAGGGCTTGCGAACACGGCTGACGGCAGTCGCAAGGTTTTGAAGAAAACCATAAAGGGGTTTTAAATAATAATAGATTGGCGCTTACACATATGTTAGTGTTTGGGTTTGAACCCAGGTGCTGCGGAGTGGAAGCGCGCACTGCTTACCACTACACCACAGCGGCCGACAAGGGGTTTTAAATAACTTCATTGAATTTATTACAAAATTGCAGCAACAAAGTTTTCCGATAGAAAAATATTGATTTTTAAGAATTCTCTACCATTTCTATAAAAAGTTGTTTTTCCCCAATATAAAATACATGGAAAACTTTGAGCCCTTTGAGCGACCTCTAAATATTTTTTGATTTCGAAATAAAAAATAGGGGTTTATTTATTTTCGGTATGGAACAATCGTAGGGGGTGAGGGAATTCAAATTCCGACTTTACTTTTTCACATGCGTTTTTAGACCATCCTATTGCACATACCCTCAAACAAAGTCAAGTCCTCTTTCACCTAGGCTTTCCATCGTAGAGGCACATGGATCGATGGTGGGGAGTTTTGAATGTTGTTCAGAACCACAAAAGAAAGGTTCATGCAATAATCCGAGATTCTGGGAGGTGGTATCACTATTCAATGAACTACATATGTATATGTGCTTTTAAGCACCGCATTTTAAAATTTAAGTTCAAAGTAGTATTTCTTTCTGACATTAACAAATCCCACCATTGCTTTGCCATTCATCAGCATTTCAAATGGTTTAGTTGGAAGTGTGTACATACATACCTACAGACATATGTATGTGTGTTCCTGATCACCTAATATGACAGGTGGCACAAATTTATTGAAATTACATATTATTTTGACCGAAGTATTTGACATAAATAAATACTTTAAAAATTAAATAAAATTGACCAAAAACACAATTAAACGCATAGCCTTGATATCAATATTTACTACAGATAACAAGCATTATGAACCTAATCAACAATAAAATATGTGTGTAACTATTTGAAATCAAAATATGCCTTGTATTTTTGAATGTGCCATGTTTGTTGCACGGTAATAAAAAATTCAAACAACAGCTGCTTTGGCATTTTAATAACGGAAATCGCCAAGTGACGACAGCAGCAAGAGTACTCAAAGCTCTTGGGTTTGCTATTGGAATGCGGTTTGGTTTTTTTGTTTTAATCCCCTAAAACTAACTAAAGCCCAATTCGATCAATTTTCAGTGTCATATTTATAAATCAATACACTTGGCTGCACGGCTATTGTCAAATGTTGAAACAGCATGTGTGCATTTATACCAAAAGCACGATTGTCTTACGCTTTAATGCGATTAAGTCAGTCGTAAAAAAAAACAGGAATTTCTGTGTATATACTGACAGGGCAATTCTGGGAACTGTCTTTCAACTCACCGCAGTCTTTCAAAAGATAAAAGTCAATTCTGGCAACTATCTTGAAAACTGTTTACTGTCTTTCGAAGGACTAATTGAAAGATCTGCTAACGAGGAGGTCTTAGCGTTATGCTGTTCGTCTTATAGCAATCATTTTTTTTTTTAATTAATTTAATTAAAAACACATACCTACTCTGCCGGAACAAAGTATTGGCACGGCAAATTTTTCACAATATATGCCACAATTTTCATTCTAATATTTTTCCGCCAATTTTGTATAAAAATATGGTTCATTCTACAACAAAAAACATAAAAATATACTTCCTAAACTTTGCGCAAAACTCCAAAAGTTTTCCAATTTTTAATCAGATTTTTTAGAATCTTTTTGAGTATGCAGTTTGTAGCCCAATCAATTTTATTATAATAAAGTGCAAGTTTTAAGTAGCAATTTTTTTCACGCAGTCTCTTCCATACAAAATTTTTGTTTCGAAAATACTGTATATGGAAAAAATGCAAAACACCTTCAACAACTCCGAACTTGCATTTTTTTACTAGAATTTAATGGGCTGCAAAACTGCATACTCAAAAAAATTCTAAAAAATCTGATTAAAAAGTTGAAAATTTTGATGAAAATTTTTTTTTGATGAATTATATTTTTATGTTTTTTGTTGTTGAATGAACCATATTTTGATTCAAAATTGGCGGAAAAATATTAGAATAAAAATTGTTGCATATTTTGTGAATAATTTGCAGTGCCAATACTTTGTTCCGGCAGTGTATATATTTTTCGTTTTAGATTAATAAAAATTAATAAATAAATTATAAGAAAAAAATACTATCAAGAAGGATTGAAATAGTACTTAAAAACTAAATTATATTAAAAGTAATTTTATTAAAAAAAGACAAAACAAAAAAAAATAAAAAAATGTAATGAGATCCTAAAAATAGAACGAAATAAAAAATATATATATTTTTCTTTTTAAAACAATAAAATCTAAAAATTAAAAAAAAATAAAAAACTAAAAGAAACAGTTTTTATGGAAAAACTAAATAAGTTCCTAAAAATTTAATGAAACTAAAAACATATTCTTTTTTATAGCGTTTTCTTTTCTCAAAAAAAGTTCTGCCCTTTTATATGGGAACTCTTGCTTGGCGTTGCCCTGAAACCTGAGAAAATGTTGCGTTCTTTATATGAGAATGAAACAGAAAATATACTACTCCATCACAATTTATTTATAGAACTTAATAAAGCTGAATTATTCACTTGAAGTCTTTAACAATTTTAAAGCAAAACACTTATTTCTGATAGGGAAAATAATTGCATTTTTACAAGATTAAATTAAAAATCAACCATGCAACTCTCACCCTCGC
>NW_023458556.1:36969155-36982334 GCF_013731165.1 Rhagoletis pomonella
AAAAAAAAACACTTGAAGCATTTTTGCCTTATTTTTTAACTTCTCTATTAGAGGCTCTCTAGTCTTCTTATAAAACAACTACATATTATGTATTCTAGTCTTGCGATTTGTAGACAATTGTCCTCATCTTTCCTGCTTGGAAATGGTTTATTAAACCTACATACATAGGTAAATACATATGTATGTATATATGTAGCTTTAATTGTATTATATTTTAATATACCCGCTTTAACACTTCATAAATTTGCTGCCTACCTACATACTTGAATTTATCAAAATCTCATAATCGCTGCCAGCCCAAACATTTTCAGCTTAATCGTTACTTCTTATCAACGCGAGTTATCTACAACACGTCTGCAAGCCCTCGAATGTCCATCTTTAGAGTAAAGAAAAAAAAAGACAACAAAAATGAAAAAGCCTTCAAAAAAACTCTTTGCTCAACCAACCATGTCAAAAGCCGATATCAAAGTAAAACATACTCCACAGGCTTATACGTATACATAAGTATATACATACCTTTTTGTATGCTATTGCTACCTTTTTTTATTAATTATAATTTGTTTCTGCCGAAAATGCGCAAATTTTTTTTATGTAGATTTGTATGTGTCCATAATTGGTTCATTGTATTTTGTTTTATTATGCATTTTAATGCTATCGTTTTTATTTTGCACACTTCTCAACACAAACATTTCTAAGTTCTTGAGAAATAATCCCACAAAAATTTAATATCCGCGAGAATTCGTCGGCCTTAGGATACATACTTAAGTGTGTGATAAGCAAAGGAAATAAAAGTAAAAAATAAATTCAAAATAAAGCAAACGAAAACGTGACAAATGCTAAAGAGTGTGAAGCAATAAAAGGTTTAGTAAAATTTGCAGAAAACCGTAGAATCTGTGTACATACACACATACCAGATGTATATACAAAATTAAGCCCATAAATCTAAGAACATAAACATAAATAATAACAAAACCCAAAATGTATGTATGTCTGTTCATATGTATGTATGCGTAAACACACATTGAAAAGTGAAAAGAAGCAAGTAAATAAATCAGCAAAAAACAAAAAATTAATAAAATAAAAAAATTGCCCGAAAAGTTAAAAGTTATTCTTGCCTGGCTCGAAACAATGAAGCGTGGCTTGCCGAATCAATAACGACAGCGAATAAATGAAGTTTCGCTAAGCAAAAGTTCCTTTACCTTTTCTGTAGAAATATTTCGCTTAATGATTTTTGAGCTTCTTTTTATTATAATTCTTTATTTTTTTAGATAAACTATAGACATACATACATATATTATATATATAGGGAGGTATACATGCTGTGCATACATACACCAATAACACAGTGCTATAAAAATAAACACGGAATACACCCGAAACGAAACTTAGTGTAGGTTGTACAAGATTAAAATAGGTTTCTTATAGTTCCTGAACCCTCCTTTTTTAATTAAAAAACAAAAAACGTATCCATTGGTGGCTATCACAGAATCCATCGAACGTGTGTATTAAGAGTATACGCTAAGTCCGTAGCTATTTGAGTTCAGAAAGCCTCGGATGAGACCTCCTTTTTTTGATGACGACCACGGCGAACATATAAATGACTATGATTTGAGCGTATGCACCTGGAATATGCGGATCCTTAATGGGGAAAACGCCTCTGCTGGTGTCCTCGCGAAGACAAAGGCTGACATCACCGCCATCCAAGAAATGCGACGGACGGGGCAAGGCAAGGTAAGCGTCAAGCCTTGCGACATCTACTACAGCTGCCACGTAAAATAGCGAAAATTCGGTGTTGGATTCTTGGTAGCAGAGAGACTGTGTCGCCGAGTAGTGGCGTTCACCCCGGTGGACGAACGCCTAACCACAATCCGATTCAAAACGAGATTCTTCAACATTTCGCTCATCTGCGCCCATGCCCCGACGGAAGAGAAGGATAAGGTATCCAAGGATCTCTTCTATGAGCGCTTGGAACGCACGTACGAGCGCTGCCCCCGCCACGATATCAAAATCGTGCTTGGCGACTTCAATGCCAGGGTGGGCAAGGAAGGGATCTTTGGAACGACCGTCGGAAAATTCAGCCTCCACGACGAAACGTCCGACAACGGTCTGAGGCTGATCAATTTCGCCGGGGCCCGAAACATGATAGTATGCAGTACTAGGTTCAAACATAAAAAGATTCATCAAGTTACGTGGCTGTCTCCGGATCGAAAAACGAGAAAACAAATCGACCATGTTGTGATAGACGGAAGTGTTTTGGACGTACGTACACTCCGAGGCCCAAACATCGACTCGGACCACTATCTTGTCTTGCCACGAAAATATATATCTATTTATGACGCCGAAATCCACTCTATGTAAGCTTTCAAACTAGCGGGAGGCGGTAATTACAAACTTTGTTTCTAATGTACATATGTGAGTGCATACGAGTGGTATATGTATGTAGGTAGCATGTTGAAGTGTATCATCCCATACTGCATAAAATAAAAATAAATCAATGACTCAATTAAATGCAGGTTTGAAATTTTACTGCCGACATACTCGTAGTACTTTAAAAAGGAATTTAAATTTCAAACATGCAACGGACCTTTCATTGCTGCATACAATTGATTAAATCAGCGACTTCACAACATCGGCGGCAATGATTTTTGAGGAACAGGTTATTTTTGTATATTTGATGTATCCACCTACATATGTACATATGTACATACAAGTATGCCCCCCCGAATGTCCGAAATAATTTCGGAGTGCCAACAACGTACGACGCATTTTTAGTGTTGCATATATGTACATACATACATACATATGTATGTACATACATACATAATGCCGCGCACACTTTTTGCAAACTTGCCAAAAATGTATTAACATCCCTTTTCTTATTATTTGGCCATTTTTAAGAGGTTTCGGTTCATTGTATTTAGTACTTTGTCTACCCTTGAAATTCTTTGGAGTTGTATTTGAACATAGGTGATTAGGACAAGCGAAAGGTATCTCGAAAATGCGTCTTTTTTATGGTGTAGATTTATCTATAAACAACACAAATAATGTAGAAAACGAAAACAAACTAAGTCAAAGCGCGAAATGCCATCTTTGCCTCTTTTATATTCGTTATATATGTATATGTATGTAAGTTTATTTACACTTATCTGTACATTTGTATTAGGGTGCCCATCGATTTTTTTTTTTTTAATTTCATGACCCTAGCCCCTAATTTTCTTCCTTTTTATGAGAAATATTATTGCCGATTTTTATAGATTTTTTAAAAATCATTTTGAATTACTATTTTTCATTCAATTTTAAAGACCGAACATGTCGTGAGAAGAGAATTTATAGGCCTTTAGAATGATATACAATAATATATTGTCAGACTTAGATTGTTGGAAGTTTTCATCGGGCAACTAAAAAAAAACATATTTTCTTAATTTTTTTAAATGTTGACCATCGCTAATTTCCACAATTTAAAAATATGTACACTGAAAATAAAATTTCGTAAAAGTGCTACGAAAAACTTTCGTAGTCTTGGTTTTTGTACAATGTACGAAACTTTCGTTCATAATACGAACACATTTTTCACAACGAAACAAGATTTTACGAACCATTCGTAAATATAACGAAAGGACTTTCGTAAAACCTTTTTTCAGTACAATTTTCAAAATCTTTCGTTTATTTTACGAAACACATTCGTAAATTACTGAACAAATCTCTGTACGAATAATTTTGTATATTGTACGAAGGCATTCGTAATATTTACGTATGGTTTTAAAATTTACGAAATCTACAATTCTGTATTCGTACAATTTACTTAATACTTTCGTACATAGAACAAATGCAGAAACATATTTTTTAAATTCGTACAACAGACGAATATTTTCGTACAATATACTAAATTACCGTCTGTTTAATATTTCATCATATTTTTATGTACTGCGGGTCATTGCGAAACTACTGGTTGGCTACTGTGATACGTATAATATAATTTTAAAAGTTTTAAGAAGCTTTTGCTGGATAAAAATACAATATAAGCCTTGAGCCTTGCTCTGCAATGTGGGACTTCATAAATAGGCAATTTCTTCAGTTAGCTATCAACGACAAGCCCAAGCCAGGAACAGACGCACTACTTAATGAAATTTTAAGTAAGTACATGTATGATTTTTCACTGAAACTTGCCTTTCAGACGCCTTATAATTTTCCTTTAATTTATAGTCGTGAAAGGAAACAAACATCGAAGAAGCTACGAATCTGCCAAGTACCTCGACATAAAAACATTGCATTATTAAAGAAAAATGCTTAAAATTAGGAATAAAAGCAAAATAAAAGTGTTGTGTTATTATTCGTCTTATGTTTTTTACAGTGTGGTGAATGGAAGCAATCGGAAGTTCTACGAAACAACCGCAGATTTTAGGAAAATAATTTCGTTGAACATACGAACTATATTTGTGCATTTCACAAAAATTTCGTAAAAAAAATTAAGAAATAGTACGAAATTCTTTAGTAAGTAGTACGAAATTCGTTCGTAAATAGTACGAATACGTTCTTAAAATGTACTAAGATCTGATGTCTCATATTTTCGTAGTATGTACGAAAACGGTTTTGACAATCAACGAAAACTTTCGTGGCTCAAAATGACGAAAACTTTCGTAAAATGTACGCAAGTTTTCGTTATATTATAGTTCTTGAACTAAGTTAACTAAAGAACTAGTTCATCTCAATGAAAAGGAGGAGGTTATCAGTTCGTCGGAATATTTTTTTTTTTTTATGTATGTTACCGCATAACTTTGGACCACGTCAACCGATTTCGATAATTCTTTTTGCATCGGTAAGGTAGTGTCTCAGAGGTGGTCCCATACTTATCTGGTTAAAATCCGATCAGCGGATCATAAGATATATATATATATATTTTTTTTTTAAATGAGAGTTGATATCGGTTTTTTTTGCTAAAAATTACTTGTTCTTATTTTTGATCGCGATCCAAATATTCTTGGCACGGACGTATGACGTATAAACCCATCTTTACAGATACGTTTTAAAACGCTTTTCAATTAAAGAATCTTCTAGAAATGGGCGCGGCAATTTTAAAACCAAAGTTCAAAAATTTAGATTTTATTGTAGATTTCGGCAGAATGTTAATACTGCGGAACGAATGTTGTTAACGAAGGCATATTCTGCAGAAATCCGCAATGAAATGTGCGGTTTGCTAACTTTAGTCCCACATTTGCCACGCCCATTTATAGGGGTATGTCGCATGTCGAAAAATCTTGCCGTACAAATCTTATTTCTGGATAGGTATTTTATCGGAATCCGCAATAAAATTTAAATTTTTGTAAAAACCTGAATTTTAGCGTCTTGCTAAATATATCTCATCATAATTTTTCGAAAACAGATTACAAAAAATTGTTTTCTCTCACAAATTAAACCAGCTCGTCATATAAATTATTTTTTTTTTTAAATAGTTCTTGAAAACGCCCATTTTTATACCCGAGCGCACTTGTGCACAAGGGTATTATAACTTTGTTCACATAACTGTGGTTTGTAACAGGCAAAACGAATCAAGATAGATAGAGACAAATGTATACATAAATGATCAGGATGAAAAGAGAAATCGATCTGTCCGTCCATCTGTGCACACGATAACTTGAGTGAAATTTGAGATATCTTAACGAAACTTCGTTTGTGCACTTCTTTCGGGCGTAGGTATTGAAAACGGGCAAAATCGGACAATAACCACGCCTACCTCCCAGGTAGATATGCGATATTTTGGTAACTACTGAAGATTATTCACTCAAAATTGATATTGACAATAATTTTAAGACGAAAAATAAGAATATGATAAATTTTTGAAAAATGGGCGTAGCCCACTTATGGTTACATGTGTATATCTTGGCAACCGCTGCACCGCTTTCTTCCAAACTTGGCACAGTTGTTGGCCTTGGCACAGCATACCAAATGGCCGAAAGTTTTTAAAATCGGACAATAACCACGCCCACATTCCATATAAGGGTAATTTAGAGAAATACAAAATTTTCGATAAATCAATAAATATTAAAGCCAATTTATTCAAAATTGACGCTTGCGACAATTCTTTACCAAGAAATACGTTTATGATAAAATTTTGGAAAATGGGCGTGGCACCGCCCACTTATGATTACATATATGTATCTCGGTAACCGTTCTACCAATTTGTACCAAACTCGGTATGGTTATTGTGCTTGCCACATAAAAGCAAAACGTTCAAAATTATTGAAAACGGACTAAAATTACGGCTTTTCATATAACGGTAAATTTTAGAAATGCTTGAAACTTCAATATTTCGAAATTAAAGGACGCTAATTTACTCAAAATTGATACACCCCGGCTTGCCATGTAGCGGTAGCTTTCGGAAAGGTGAAAAACATATATTTAATATTTTCGCCGGGTATTTAATGTTCGGCTCCGCCCGAACTTAGACTTTCTTACTTGTTTAACCATATTTTTTATACTTGTTTAACCATATTATTTAAACAAGGACTAAGATAGTGTAATTTTAAATCCCTGATTTACTGGTCTTCACTATGCAAATCAGCTTCAAAAAGTTCAACTGTTAATAGCTAAGTTAGCTTTTGGACAATCATGACCAACTTATATATAGAAATGCTCTAGGAATATTTCTGCATCAAAAAGAAAGTTTTGAAAAAAAATTTCGCTTACGTTAATTTGGCGGTTAGGGCTTGATATGTAAATTAAAATTACCCAAGGTTTTGTTTTGTATGTAATATGTATGATAGTAATATGGGTGGAAGATCGACCCAGCTCAGCAGCCAGTTCGAAAACGCCCTGTCTCAGAAAACTTTTCAAGAACGCCCTATTTCGGAATTTGGTTGAAGACCGCCCTATTTAAGAATTTGATTGAAAACGCGTTATGTCAGAAAATTTTTCAAGAACGCCCTATCTCAGAATTTGGTTTAAAAACGCCCTATCTCAATTGGAAATATATTGAGATAGGGCGTTTTCGAACTGGCTGCCGAGATAGGTCGATCTTCCATCAGGTGTCGATATGTAAATGTATTCGTCAATTGAACTAAATGAACTATACGAACTATATAACTAGTTCATTAAGGAGAACGAATTACAATTGAACGATTCACTCAAAAGAACTAAAGTACCCAGCACTAGTGTGTATGTACTGGACGTTCAGATTTTTTTAGCAGTGCGGCTATTTACTAAAAATTTATATATACAATGGCTCTTAAGCAAAAATTTTTGTTTTCCATACAATTTTATGAAAATGGGCGTGGCACCGCCTACTTATATGATATAAGCGTATCTCAAAAACTACTTGACCGATCTCGACCACAAATACAAATTGTGCTTTGCCTCCACTTAAGCACCATCTTGAGTATTTTTGAAATCGCTCTTCACCCACATACCGGCAATTTCAAAAAACTCAAAGCTAGCTACTTATATTTTGGCAGGAGTAGGTTTTGATTCTGTCACCGCTCTCAATTTCCGTAAGGCCGTAATCTAAGAATATAAAACCTACAGTTTCTTAAGTTTCTTACGGTAAGTAAAGTTTTAACTAACCGCCAACACAGTTTCTCATATAACAGGTTGGCCAAAATATCAACTTAAATTAAGTTAAGTTAATTCAGTCTAGTCTAACTGCGCTTTAATTATGATTCTCTATTTATCAACAAGAAATTGTTTCCTAAATAAACTGCTTGTATATTTTTTCCATTTCTTCCTTCTTTTCTTTTTCTTTGAAATTAAATAAAAACTTGTAATAAAAATAGAATTATGTACATATGTATGTGTGTATATATTATAGGTCGGTCACGGGCGCTATCAAGTATTACATGTAAACAAAAAATATGTATATGTAAATATGTAAAGTATGTAAATACATACATTCACATAAGATAAAAGCCAAGGCACGTGCAAGTTTGAGTTTCCACAACATTGTGCAAAAGTGCGCAAGCGTCGATTTTTGTGCAAATACAGAGATATGTAGGTACATAAAAACTAACGTGTGCGATGTGTTTCAATTTATTGATTTCATTTTTATCTTTTATTTAAAAACTAAAAGTACTTGGTAAACTGCGTACTACCTAATATTGATTTCATTGTATGTAGTTATTCATAGGCGGTTATGAATTTCAAACAACCACCTTCTAACTCCAATTCAGACTTCCAGCAACTGGTCTTGAAAATTTCTTTATGGTTAATGCGAAGTACAGACGCTCGAGAAATGACAGCAATTTCAACCTGAATGGTAAGTCCCAGATTCTCGAAACCAAAACATTTTCCCATTTCCCTGCTGGGGAAACCGGCAGTAAAATCTAGAAATTATAAAGAAATTAAATTAAAAAAATAATAATGTGTAATAAGAAAAAAAATAAAGTATAAAAAATACATTAAAAAATTAAATAAGCTTCTAAAACCGAAATTAAATTAATATTTTTTTTTTGAAGCAATAAATATTAAAATTCAAAAAAAAATTTTAAAATAATTTCATATGATTCAACCAGCCTAGTGCACAAAGTTTCGGAAGAAGCCGCGGTTTTATATGAGTTTTAGTTACACATACATACATACTTACATATGTACATGGCTGTGTGTGTGCCAACGCGGCTCCTCTTCAGTGTGACCGTCTGACTGTATATAGGCGTATTTTGATGTATGTATGTATGTCGGTTTACACATAGCGCGCATGTTCCACAAAAGTGTATTAAGTCAAAATTTTTGCTTATCTGGAAAACGTAAAACCAAATGGCCGGCTAATGTATTATAAAGAAATATTTTTTAACAAAACATTGCTTCCGCTTTTTTCGAAAGCTAAATACAATCAGCTATGAAGTGCCGTATTGAGGATAAGAAAGTACCAAAATATGCCAAATAAAAAAAATAAAAGTGCCATTCTTCTTAATTATTCCCAATTAGCATTAAAATTAGAAAAAGAAGTAAACGCAAAGGATTTCACAAAAATATATTGAAACATTACTATTTTTCAAAAGATCCATTTTGGCACTTTGTGCAAAATTAAAAAATGAGTGCCATTCGAAGTAAAATATGGCCGAAAATGGCACGATTTGAACCAAGTTGGCAGCCCTAAATACATTACCACACATGTGAACAGTGAAAATTTTAATTAACTATCAAATTTTGAGTTATTGCCTTTCTGAAAAACGTGTGCGGTATGTACACATGTATGTAAGTATTTTTGACTACTTAGTCAATATTAACGACTGTGCGCAAGAAGATAAGTATGTATGTTTATATGTATCCACAAATGTATGTATGTAATCTGAAATAATAATGGAGTACATTTGTGCGTGCGTTTATGTACCACTTCGGGTTTGTTGTTGGTTCATTGGCCGCCAAAATTTTTGAAGGCCAAAATAATTCACAATTTTCGATGTGTCCCAACTAGAGATGGGCGCGGGATATCGGGACCCGCGGGAGCAGCGGTACTTTAAAAAGGAAAGGAAAAACTTTCTTAACAACGTTGAATTAAATAAGTTCTTTTCAATGTTTAATTGAGACGAAAATGCACAGCAATGCAAAACAAAATTATCGGATGATGCGAGAACTTTCATTATTTTATTTTTTTTTTAATTTGAAAAACATGGAAATTTTCAATGTTTATAGATTTCGGGACCCACGAGACACGCCTTACAATCCTGAAAAACGTCAGGATGGGCGGGTTCGGGACCTAAAAATTTAATTCCGGGATGGGCGGCGGGATCGGGATTGAATATGCTCATCTCTAGTCCTAACTACATACATTACCGCCATCGGCCGTACACGTGACGACGACAACGGCGATGTTAGCAGCAGCAGCGTCGAAGAATCACTGGGGTTGTGCTTTTTTGGCGAGAATTCCTTTGTGCACATACGTACATATATGTGTTTGTACATATGTATGTATATATGTGCTTGTATATCCAAGCATAAAAGCATAAACCAAATTTTAGCATTAGCTTGTGGTTTGATACATAAATTCTTACGTAAGTATGCAGATATGTATGAATTAGTGGCTGCCCTGCAGAATAAAAAATTATCAAATGATAAAAAATAATAACCAAGTCAAATATCGTCACGTGAGTGGAAGATCGACCCATCTCGGCAGCCGGTTCGAAAAGCCCTATCTGAGAAAACTTTTCAAGAACGCCCTTTTTCAGAATTTGATTGAAGAACGCCTTATCTCAGAATTCGGCTCAAAAACGCCCTATCTCAGCTGAAAATACGTTGAAAATTTGCTGAGTTTGGTCGTTTTTCAATCAAGTTCTCAAATAGGGCATTCGTCAAACAAATTCTGAAGTAGGACGTTCTTGAAAATGTTATTTGAGATAGGGCGTTTTCGAACTGGCTGCCGAGATAGGTCGATCTCCCACTCAGGTATCGATATGTAATTTGTAGTTGGCTACAAAAAAAACTAACTTATAACTCGTTGAAAAGTAATGCTGCGGTAATGCAGTAATGCAGACGTAATCGGGAGATTGTGTTCTTTAAACAAGTTTCTATTTAAATATCCTCATACAAATTTTACTTTGAATACACTTTCTTTGTGCACTTCAGAAATATACTATGTAGTTAGCTTTCTTCTAAGAAGAATAGTGACCTTTAGTTCCTTCCTAATCAATTTCAAGTAACTTATAGTTAGATACATTTCCCGCAGGGTGGGCACAGGTATGTAAATATGTTTGCGCCTAATGTACATAGTTATGTACATATGTATGTATGTATTTATGTTCTTGCAAAGGTATTCAAGTTACAAATCTTTCCCAATGCTGAAGTTATTTTTGGTCGGTTTTGTTTATGTTGTTCTTTATTTTTGTCTTCTTCTTTAGAAGCTATGCTCAATTATCTACTTAATTGTTTATTGTTATCTCTTCTGCGTGCTATATGTGTATTTTGTAGTAATTTTGCTTTTATATGTATGTAATTGCCATGCTTGAGTAGTTTCAGCTAACTTTTCTTCAGCGGCAAATGTCTTCTATTGGTCTAGAACAGCTAATGGACAGATAGAGAGCAGACGCTTGAGGTTTTTCTTATACATTCACATGTATGTACATAGCATAAACTAAACTCTTGGCGTGGTTTTCAACATTTTCTAGAAGTTCGACTTTAAATCAATTTGAACTCTATTTATACCAATAATTTTTTTTCACTTTTCCCTTACATATAAGTATATATGTACTTCCCTTTCGTTACGCAGAGACGCGCGCGCAACGCTGCGTATACGCAACCTAGCGCAATCGATATGTACCTACTTGTAAGCAGGGATAAATATGAGCCGGATGAAAAAATTTGGTCGGTTCGGTTCGTGGTTTATTGATTCGTCTAAATGGGGTTTTTTGTCTTTGCAAAGGAGTTTCGGTTCAGTTCAACAGCTCGGTAATTAATAACAAAAAACAAAAACTGTGTACATTTGTGATACTTTTATTCAGTAGAAATACCAAAAAATACATAAAAATATATAATTTATGTCCTGAGCTATACGTAGTAAAAAATTTTTAGACAAAAGAAAAACTCAAAAACTGGGAAAGAATAAAAAAAAGTGTTAGTAAAAATTTGTTCGGTTTTCGGTTCGGATAAGAGATTTGTGAAAAATTTCGGTTCAGTTAATGGTTCATTTAATAATAATAATAACAGATTGGCGCTTACACATACATATCGTCGCTCGAATAAAGAAACAGTGTAAATGCCACATACACTATTATTCGATAATTGCACCATTGTATAGACAATCCTTTAATCTATTAGATAAATCTTTAGTTTTCTTAAATATCTCTTTGGCTCACTAATTTATTCCCGAAAAACTAAATTGTATGGTTTGTAATGGTTTATAAACACTTCCAATTCGTTTTTCTCAAAACTATACTTTTCATGTTACACTATTTCATTATTCCAGCGACGATATGTTAGTGTTTGGCAGAGCTTCTCCTCCAATTTGTGGCGTGCGCCTTGATGTGGTCACACAAAACATGGCACAAATAGACTCGGACGTTTGCCGTTGCCTGCCGAGGGACGACCGCTGTTAAGAAAAAACCTTTTTGCTATATTTTTTTGCGATGTTACTTTGACCAGGGCTTGAACCCAGGCGTTGCGGAGTGAAAGTGCGCAATGCTTACCACTACACCACAGCAGCCGACATTCATTTACTTAGAAGAAAAAAGCCGTTAATCCGGTTCAAAAACCGGTTCCGTTCAAAACCAGTTCAGCCCCTGCCTGTAAGTACAAAATATGTATGTATATGTAAATCCAAATATGTACGTACCTACTTCATATGCGTGTAAGTGACATTCACACCCTTCGGCAGAAAATATTTATAAAAAGTCTCATTTAAGTCGAAGTATTTGTTAAAAAAAATTTGCTACACGTTTAGTCACAAAATCTATGTAGCAATTCGTTATGGTTGCTTTCACACCTTTCCGCATGAAATATTTATAAAAAATCTTTGATTGTCCCATTTAAGTCGAAGTATTTGTTAAAAAAAGTTTGCTACACGTTTAGTCACAAAATCTATGTAGCAATTCGGTTGCTCTTAGAGCTTTTTGTATTTTTAATTTTTTAGTGTGTTATATATCGTTACCTTAATATAGAAAGGCCCTATCTCACATCGTCTCTGAAATATAAAAAGCTGTAACTAAGTAAATATCCAAATTTCCGTTTTGATTAATTATAATGTATTTCATAGAATTATATGTAAGTTATAATAAAATTGATTGGGCTACAAATCTGCATACTCGAAAAAATTCTAAAAAATCTGGTTAAAAATTTTAAAATTTTCATGAAAATTTGCTGATTTTTTTTTTGCACAAAATTTAGGAATTATATTTTTATGTTTTTTGTTGTAGAATGAACCATATTTTTATACGAAATTAGCGGAAAAATATTAGAATGAAAATTGTTGCATATATTGTGAAAAATTTGCTGTGCCAATACTCTGTTCCGGCAGTGTAAGTCCCCACATCATTTTAAGCAATAACAAATTTTAATCAGTTACGGCTTTTTTGCATTGCAGCGACTATATGAGTTAGGGCCTTTCTATATTAAGGTAACGATATGTAATTTCAATATGCCCAATAAATGCTGAACAATTGTCTAAATAGTCGATTTGTCACACTTTTTTTAATCTATTCATGTTGAGCACCCAATCAATTTTACCAACAGCATTGCATATACAGTGGCGAATATATAAAT
>NW_023458556.1:37002334-37018699 GCF_013731165.1 Rhagoletis pomonella
TGTTGAGTCGGTGTCACCTAATTTGGCTAGCAATTAAGAAACGAGCGCGCACAGCTGTTACCACTTGTGCGACCATTGACCGAACAAATGCTCAAGTTGGCCAAAACCGAATTGAAACAAAAAAACACACAAAAATTGTTGAAATTGAAAATGAAAGAAAAAACTTAACCACAGCTTACCCATGACATGAACGGAGTGAATGAGGGAAGTTATGCGTCAGTGCCGACCCACACACTAATTACCCTGTGCACGAGCGATGAAATCAGAGTTTTTTCTTTTACTAATGCATACGCGCATATGGAAACTGATTCGAAGCATTGCACTGGATATTCGTAAAATTACCTATTTGCCACTGACTCGGTTATTTGTTTAAACATTCATTCATCAACTCAGTCACTCATTCATTGGTGCGATCTGCACGTGATTTGACGTTGTCGTGAGAGAACGCTTGGCTTTGCGTGATAAACTGGCGACAGGTCAATTGTTTTGCTTTCATAGTCACATACGTATGTACATCGATACATACAGTGACTCAAACAAATGACCACGTGTCGATTTTTTTAAATATTCGTAATGTTTTTCGGGCTAATTTTTTTTTTTGTTTTTTTCTATAAAAATACCGTCCAAGCTTCAACGAAAACAATGTTAATAACAGTTTCAAACTTTATACTAAATTTAGGAAAATTCAAAAAATTTTCATCAAAATTTCAACTTTTTTTCCTTTTATTTTGGCGACGGATTTTTGGACTTTTTGCATATAAGCATGAATTTCTTATGAAATAAAATGCGGGAGACCGTTAGCAACAAAGCACGTTAGCACTTGTTATTTAAAAAAAATGCAAAAACAGTCGCCGAAAAAAAATTCTCAAAAATCAACGCGATTTTTGAGTCAGTGGACTCTCACTTGCACTTCATTAGACTAAAATTGTATGGTCTATATAACTACATACCCAAAAATGTTCTCAAGATTCAGATTAAAAAGTTGAAATTTTGATGAAAATTTGTTAAATTTCCTAAATTTTGTTTAAAGTTTGAGACTGTGATTTATGTATATGTTTTTATATGTTTCGCTTTTGCCGGTATTTTTATAGAAAAATAACAAAAAAAAAAAATTTAGCTCAAAAATCATCACGAATATTTAAGACTAAAATCAACACGTGGTAATTCTTTGAGTGACTGTATGTATGTATGTTTGTTAGTTCCATAATATTTACATTTCGTTATTTCTTTATGGTAGTGAGAAAAAGCAGGCTAGCTTAAATGAAAAATTAAATACAAAAAAAAAACTATTTCAGTAAACAATGGCATTTAGCTTTGTGTATTCCCGCTTTTCGCGTGAGCTCGTCGTAAACAAGGTTTTCCATCATACTTACATTCGCGTTATTTTTTGCATTCTTTTGCCATTTGCGTTTCTCTGCTTTTTCTATACAATGAATATTATTTGGTTTTTGTTCTTTTTGTTTTTTGCATTTTTTTTTAGAAGCATGCCAGCCAAAATATAAGCCCCCACAAATAATCCAAAACCATCGCCTAAATTTAATTTTCCAACCCGCTGCCATCTGAGCTCACCTCACCTTATCCTCATTTAGGCCGCGGCATCAATTGAATCAGCGATTTGTTTGATGTCATCGCAGTCGGAGTCACATTTGCCAGCCAGTTGGGGAAATGACGGTGTTGGCGTTTCGCACAAGCGGCATCAAAAACAACACCACTGCTGTGGGTGTCGACAACGCTACGAAATTTCATTCACTGTTACACAAAACTACGAGTGCTTATTACTCTGCGTGTATAGTAAAAAAGTACCCATGAAAAAAAGCAAAGACTCTCAGTTGTTGCATTATACGGTCAATTGACAAATAACGTGACATTTACAGATTGAATATAGTACTGATTGGCATTGTGTATGGAGAATAAAAATGACCTCAAATTCCGTTTAGAAAGCAGTCAAAGAGCCACATTTTGCGGAATACTTGGAGGTTTTTACGCCTCATTAATTTATTCATTCATTCTTTACTCAAAAAAAAGAAAAAAATAATAATAATCCGCAAAATTGATTGCTGTGGTAAATAAGCAATTTGGCAAATCTTTTGTATTTACTGGTAGCTTTGCAGCAGAGTTCAATGTACCTTTTATGTGTCTAATTAAGTATTTGGCTTTTCTTCTAACGACACATTCGAAAAGAATGAATTAATAAAACAAGTATGTATATGTAAATAGTTTATACTAAAAAGTGTACAGGGCACTAGTCTCGTGTTTTCTCTCCAATACAGTGTAATCATAAAATGAACTGTCGAATAAAATTTCATTTGAATACGGATGCCGTGATTCGGACTCTGGCACACTGGTCCCTGCGCCCGAAAAACCGGGCCGAAATTCAAAAAATTTTGCGACTTAAATTTTGCACAAGTCCTAATGTGTACAGGAGTTCAGTCGGTATGTATTGGTTTCGTTCCAATTTTACATTAGTTTTATGCCAATTAATTTGTAGTGATGTTCTCGCCAGAAAACAGCAGTCAGACTACATCCCGTCCTTGCAAATGAGGGACAAAAGCACAAAAACTGTTGCGCTGTCTCATCCTTTTCAATGCAAGAAGAGCAAGTGTTTGTGTAACATAAAGTGTCCGGGCAACAGTTCCACCCATTGCCTGTTCAATGAAAGTAAATACCTGACACGATCTTTCGAGATTAAGGGAAGCATGAGTTTCGCCCGCCTGCGTCCTCTTGAAGCCTCCCCGTCATTACTGAGCGATGGCCAAAGGTGGGAGTTCTCTTTAGCCAAATGGTCAGATGCCTCATTACTAGCTACTCCCTAGTGACCTGACACCCAGAGTAAGACAAGTTCGTTATATTTTCTACCATAATTTAGTCGGGACTTGCATTGCCGAACTAGTCTGGAAGTAATTAGAGCTCTGGTCAGTGCCACATATCCACTAAATAGTTTTTACCTCGACAGCATAATTGTTTCCTTTAACTGTCAGCCATTACGGATCCGCCATTTTAAATTTTCTTATTGCGAAACTTGATTTATTATCAGCAACCTTGAAAACCCATAGGTATATGTTTTCAAACTGATACTCTGATTTTTTCCATCAAATGTCGGCCGTTTTGGGTCAGCCATATTGAATTTTAACCTAAAATTTTTAATCAGCGGCCTCGAAAACATAAATATGCTGGTTTGAAAAGCAATTGCGGAAGTTTTCGATTATTGACCAGATTTTTCGCACTCAGGGACCACTGTGCCTGATCAGAAATACAAAGTATTCTAAAGAGACAAATCGCACCGTGAATACAAAATGCGAGTGAGAAAAAGGTGGCCATTCGAAATGGTAACATTTTTGGGAAACATCATTATAAAGCTAACTTCAATTAATTTTACCAAAATATCTTGAATATTAGGGTGTTCCGTAAAAAAAATTTTTTGAGCTACACTATCGCAAGAGGTATCGAAATTTGCGTAATTTTACACATGTTAATTTTCATCCGAAGATCGTATGAGGGTTAAAAATTATCCAAAGAAAATATTATGCAATTCGGACAACGGAAACCCGTGCCGACTTGCAGTCAAAGTTATCAGAATATTCTTTGTGCAGTTCACGTGTTTTGTTAACTTACTCATTTTACTTCCATATAACACGGTATTACTACACTCCCTACAGTAATAGGACATAATATTTAGTAAATCCGGGTTTTTAGTTTTTTACCAGGTAGTTAGGACTTTTTCCATTGGACTAAGATTTTTACTTTTGAATGCATTTTGAAGAATCTTGGTTTAAGTCAAATCCTATAAATATATATAAGGATATTGAAGGATAAAAATTGCAAAGGATATTTTCCTTTAATTATTTTTTTCGATCTCCTTTGGAGAAATCCTGTCGTCCTATTAGAAATTAAAAGATGCAGATTTACTAGAAATGTGTAATGAAAATGAATAAGGGAAGCATATCGAGTTCTTCGCATTTCCAAAGATTTCATGGGCGATTAGTTCTAGTTATGAACTAAAACCTCAACTTAAAGTCGGCGCGGGTTATCGTTATCCTACGGCCATAAAACTTCCTATACATATATGCTATTTAGGCTAAAGAGCACAAATACGGAGGGTATGCATTGCAAAATTTGCAAAACAAAAGATTTCACATATATTTATTCTTGGGACAGTCTAATGTACATATGTATTTCTCTTCTCATTCTGAGCATTTTAATATATTATGTAGTATACATACACCGATATCTACAGCGATTCCTTTAGACTGTTACAAACAAACGTTATAATCCCCTTTTGCACAAGGGCGCTCGGTGGTAGCTCCAAGTTCGCTAATGGCATACGTAGAATTCCAAGGCGTCTGCATTTTATGAAACATGATCTAACACTATACAGTCATGAGCACTTTTTCTACCAAAGCGTACTCGTATCAATAACGAATTATTATAAATAGCCACAAAACACTATGGAGCGCTAACACACCATATTGAATTTCCCTCTTAGTACTTGCCGCCTTCTGAGGTGCTTATTTACATGCATATTTATATGAATACAGAGATAAATTATTGCATACATACATACATTTTAAAGACGCCAACTACCTAATGGGGTATTCGTTTCAACCGAATAATGTTACCTTCCCATTGCCTTCTCAGCACAAAAACTAAGAACCGGGCGTTGAAAAGGCAACCTTTTTTTTTTGTTGAAACGACAACGCCATAAGTATTTGCTCTCATAGTTGTAAATGGATTTACCACTCATTTTTATCTATTATAAATGTGGCATTCAACATCTTACAACTGGTATTTTCCAACGCACATACATATGTACTTATCAATCACCTCGTGAATAGTTCACACATCCATCAAAGAGATAGGCAGCAGGTACGAAAGAAAGTAGGCGGTGATTAGAAGGGTCATGTTTACGTTTCATGCAAGCACCGCGACAATTTACACTTGAGTACATACGGAAAGGTGAGGCAAAGAAGAGTTTTGAAATTTTTTTATTTGCACAATGTTAATAAGTAGACGAAATAAAAACTATACAAATTCCCATATACATATACATTCACACATCCATACATACATGCATACGCATACGTATACCTAAGCAAAGGTGCTAATCTCATTGATATCCTCAATTAAGAACAATTTTTTCATGGTGACACTTTCTTACGTACGTAAGTATGTATGTATGTATGTACATTAGACCACGTCAGAAAAAAAATCCTGCAATGCGACCGAAATGAGACTCAAATTTTAGCATTTGGTGTAGTAATGATCTTCCATGAACTTCCCCTCTCTATGACAGTTGTAAGTGGCCCCGCGTTGTGCCTTTAGTTTTCCCATAGGAATTACACGTAAGAAAATTAGTTATTTCCTTTTGAGGTCAATACAATAATTTTCCAGGATAAATGAAACTGTAAGAATACATTGTTTACATTGTTGTTATATACTAGATTCGACCAAAACAAGACAAGGGATTAAGAAATGATAATTTAGTAATTTAAATAATCTGAGTCTGCATAATACTTAAATGGCATGTAATCAATGTATTCTTACAGTTTCGAGCGTTTTTATTGATCCTAGAAAGTTATACATATTGACCTCAAAAGGCAAAGGAAAAAGCAAATGGATTTTTTTATGAATAAAAATAGAGTCTTAAAGAACTTTTTGAAAAGAGTATCCGCAGATCAAAAAACAGATTAGGCTTAAAAAATCTGCATAAAAATATTTTAAAATCTTTGCAACGGAATCGTAATAATGACATTTTTGATGCTGTTTTTTCTTACTTTTTTCAAAGATTGATTTACGAAAAACATAAATAACTGGGCCAAAACTATTCTGATTTAGACTTATGGGATCTCGGTAGAAAGGTATTTTCCCACTCTTTTTATTAATATGCAAAAAAAGTCATTCACGTCCCAATTTTTTTTTTTCAAATACCAACACATCTTAATTCAACTTTGAATGATGTTCGTTCATCCTACTTTTCTCTTTCATCCCTTGAATGAGCTTATTAGCAAGGAAATAAAAAGGGTGAGAAAATACCTTTCCAATGGTACCTCAGAAGTCTAAATCGGAAGAGCTTAGGTTCAGTTATTCAAGTTTTTCTTATACCAATCTTTGAAAAAGTTAAAAAACAGCATCAAAAATCTCATTATTACGATTCCGTTCAAAGTTTTTTTGTATATTTTTTTTAAATATTTTTATGTAAATTTTTAAGCTTAAACCGTTCCGCCATTTGAGGGGATTTTTTCAAAAAACTTCTTTAAGAAACTATTTTTATTCATAAAAAACTCAATTTTTGGAGGTATTTTCAAATCGGTCCAGCTCGCTTAAATCTTTATATTTTTCCGAAATATTTTGGTGGACGTCTTAGAATATAATATACTGTATAATTCCAATGGAAAAACAGTACCAATTTTTTTTTTGTGTGGGGAGTTATGCAGTCTAATGTACATATGTATGTAAACTGTGCAAGTAAGCACTCTTTCAATTCAAAGGTAACTGTAGATAAAGTGCAGAACACTAATAACTCACTGCAGTACTGTATGTACATATAAGTACATATGTATGTAAGTACCCTGCAGGAAACGGGTCTAGTTTATACATAACTTTTAACTACTCAGCAGTCAACTAGTTGTTAGTTTCTATTACTTATTTCCGTCGGCCATGACTAACTAGATGTCAACTAACTTGTAGCTAAATACTTTTATACATAAGATATCAATAAAAAAGATTTTTTTCATTTTATTACAAATAAATATTTATAAATAAATATTTTATTTAACATTAAATATTTACTTATTTGTTTACATGTTCTTTTGTAAGTGGTCCCATATTTGAATTCTTTCAGACATAACATCAAAATGATAACATAAAATTTCGATCTTTATTTTATTGGTTCTGTATTCGACAAAAACATGCGCGAAAAGCAGAAAAAGCTGTATTGAAAGTAATTTTTGTATGAGAATATTTAAATTCATAAACGCTTGTCAATAAATAAACTTCCGATAACCTTAGTTTTGTCATAGCTAATTAAGGGCCGTTTGCACCATGTCTAGTTAGCGCACTAAAAGAGAGGTATTTGTCGAAATCCCGCAAAAATGAGTTGGTTATTTTTTATCAATAGATAATTTTTTTCTGCGGGGTATGTATGTATGTATACATGGATATTCATAGAAAAAATATCCAAATAGTCCAACTTACATACATACATATGTACATTCATACATTTTCCAGCAGCGCTCTTCAGCGGTGTTCATATTCAAACCAAGAAAAATGTACCGTGACTTTAGAAATTTCTAACAAAAAAATGCATTTGATGACGTTGCCAATTTTTACCCACTCATTGAGTATTTTACAAACAGTGACATAAACAGCTGAAATAAAATTTTCTACTTCAAAACAGAAACAAACAATTTACCCTTGTTAACGCACGAATGCTGAAAGGCAAAATAAAAGAATCCGAAAATGGATATTAAATGACAATTATGTGTATATCATTATCGATAACAATTCCTAAAGCTGGTGACATATAAATGTTAAAACATCATTTTTCTTTCATACAAAAAAATGCAAGTAATCTCGAGATCTAACCGCCAAAAAAGTTATCGACATTTTTTTCCAATTTTTTTTTTATGTATCTAGCATTTCTGGGAATATTTCCGGTTTTCTCGCTTACGTTATTTTCTCGGTTAGGGTTCGGTATCATCGTTACCCTTCGACATTGTAATTTTTTTTTTTTATTCTTTATCTCCTCCGAATAATGTTAGCGTTCTACTTCTTAGTCTAATAAGCTGCGAACGAATTGCAAGGTTCAGCCCACCATATTCGACAGAGTGAGTGTGGAGTACAGTAGCTGGGATTATCAGGTCACGGAAACAGATTTCGACCGAAACTTCGATATCCATTTTCGCGATAGATTTGACTGAGAGTTTAATATGGTTCTAAACGATGACGAAATTCCCACTGTGACGGATGGCCCCCAAATGGTCATTGGACATATTCTATCCGAAGTTATGTTTGAAGGAGTGACGAAAAGATCACTGCAGCATTTTCCAGGCTGAGATATATGCAACTGTCATGACGTAAAGCTGACCTATCTCCATCTGAACTTGTATTCGTTGTTGACAGTCAAGCTATCATCAAAGCCTTAGGGTCGCAGTATACGTTAAGGAATGCCCTACAAACTCTTCAACAATACATAATCAATCTTACTGGGGCCGGAACACAATAATATTCCTGCAAATGAGGAAGAGGAGGAGTGTGCTGGCTGGGGGTCTGGAATAGGATTAGGAGCAACGGTCTATGTCGTAAAACCTTCTCTGACATTTGCGCGGCATTGATGAACACGAAGTTTACTAAGACTCTCAAAGCCAAATGTTAGGCTTCTCACAGGAATACTAACGGGACACTGGGCCATTGGCCACATGTCCGCCAGGTTCTGATCATTGTATGATTTCTTCAGAAGCTGTAAAGGCAAAAGAAGAGATTAAATCCGCCCAACACTACCTTTCCGAATGTCCTCCACTCCAGAGTAAACGCCTCAAATTTCTAGGGGACCACTGGGTGGTCTGTTGGGATTCGCTAGAATCCGGATGGTTTAAAGATGAAGGGGATAGGCATGGACACAACCTCTTTCTGGGCATCGCAATGACCGTTTGTGGCCGCCGAGTGAACCTTAATTGACTGTGAAAAGGTTTCAAAACGAACCGATTTATTTGGGTCAACATCTTCAAAGCCAACTGAAATTTTACTATTGGAGATGTGTATTTTTAAGGAATATCTATTAAATTGGATTAGACAGGGCAATAAATTAATTAACTTTATTGACTTTCGTTCAGTGTTATAGTTGGAGGATACGGTTTCTTGAAAACTAAAATCGGAGTCGAAACCTACAAAAACTTTCCATATAGGTACTACAACTAAATTACAATTTAAAATTGGACATCAGGCGATTTTTTCTAAAGTGTTTAATTCTTTTCAATTATCTGAGGCTAGTCAATGTTTCCTCCAAGTCAGAGGAAAAGCCTTTTAGCCAGAAACAGCCACTTAGTGCGTGTGAGAAGAATTATGGAGCTATTCCTCTAAGGTTATTTATAGGAAAATCATTTTTAGAATACTAAGTACGTTTTTCCTGAAAAACATCAGTTTTAAAGGTATTTGGGAAATGCACATTTCACGAAGATTCATCAATTTTACCTGTATGTGTGTATGTATGTCTCTAGTTTTGTGTGTCAATTTTGGATTAGACTGGAGTGAACGAACTGATTTGGTTTTGCTAATGAAAACGAGGCAGCTTAGAGTATAACATTAAGGATCTACCTACATAATAAGAGGCAAATGTTTGCCACCTAATACTGACAAAATATACACCCAAAAAAAATTGACGGTTTATTTTTTCCTTCTTAAAGCAATTTAATAATACTGACAAGATTTTGGCAATACAAATTTTCATTTCAATAAAATTTCTCATTGACTAGAGAAAAAAAAAAACACTCAAAAATCTATTTCTAAGCTCTTGTTAATCGTATGAAGCGAATTTGAGTTAATATACTTTTGCAGAACGAGTGCGACATGCTTTGCAATTAGTTATTTGCTTCCGATGTAACAACCAAATTTCCATTTGCGAAAGTTGTCATAAGCTCTAAATTTTGCTTAGCGTGGCTATAAATATGCACGATTATTCATTCAAATCAACAAATGCGCATTTAAGCCGCTCACGAATTTGTTAAGAACACTTCCACGAATTTTTGAAAACACATCTATCTACTTACTGCCACCATTCTTATATTCGGTTTCTTTTTAAATACCTTGTTTATACCTATGAAAAAACCGCATTAACAAAAAACACATTTGATTGAACACATATTTTTTTCTAACGTTTATTCCTCAGTCTTTATAGCACACTCGATAAAACCATATTGAAAAGTAAACAAAATCCGTTAGTTTTATTCGGCATTTATTTAATAATAAAATTGCGCGGTGGCCCTAAATGGAAGCAAACAGTAATACAAATTTATTATAATAATAAATACAATTAAAAACAGGCTGTATAAAAAAAAACAGTCATATTTGATTTCACGTTAAATGAACTATTCGTTTATACGGGTTTTCTAACCGATATCAGAAATAAAAAACCGATTTGAAAACAAATTCGAGTCAATACACTTTTCAATTTCAACGCGTATTGAAATTTTGTTTATGCATCTGTTTTGGATCACACCGAACTGAGTCACAGCACTTTATGTGTCGGTATAGTCTTATTTAATTTGCGTTGTAAATAAGTTACTAAAGACATTTGTTGGTATGAAACTTATGGTGTTTTCGTTTCTACCAAAAAATGTAGCCTTCTCATTTCTTCTTTCTGTTTTCGTGTTCGATTCTAAATTAAAGGCAAAGGGTGAGAAAATTGCACATTCTCTATCTTTGGAAGCTTTTTCAGGGGAGATGGAGGGGAGATGGGTGTTTCAAACGAGTATACCATAAAATGGGTAAGCTAGACAAGGAGAAGAACGCACAAACATGCCCCTAGCTATCATTATATACAACTTAGTTCTTTCTTAGAAAATATCAACACTTGTTATGCAACACATGCTCTTCAAAAGAGGCACAACTAAAAAAAAAAAGAAATTTTGGTAGGTTTTTTTACATAAATCAATTCGTAGCATTTATGTATCTCCAATTAATGCAAACATTTTTTTCTTGGTGATTATTATCTCGAATTAAAGCTTAAACAGACGGCAGCGTTGATCCGGACTAACTCGGACTTAATCCGGATCAACTGCAGTTAATTCCCGAGTTGATCCGGATCAACGCTGCCGTCTGTTTATGCTTTTAGAAAACTACTGCTATACCTGTTTTCGTGTTAATTGCTTTGAATCCGTACGGTCCACAAGCAATTATTTATCCGCATCTGGTTTTTGAGTTATGCCTATTTTGAGGTCTATGGTTTTAATCGGTGGTATTTAAATTACCATGTTTGGGTTAAATCTTGCAATCAATTTTGAGCTAACTTCCCATTGAGCCAGAGGCTTTAACTTCAAGCTTAATCCAGGCCCCGATGCGAATGCAATATAAATATTAATTCGCTAGGTGGCGCAGGAGTGGAGATAATTCAAAAACCCGTTTTTAAGGTCCGATTCAGTTTATATTTCAAAAATATATATTACTTACATGGCAGGAATAATTCTACTCCGGTAGATGGCGCGCGGGTCGAAATACTTCTAAGCAGGTTAGGTGTTTAGAATATTTTACATTGAAAGAAATATGTGACTTCACAAAAAAATTACACCGTTAGCAGGCGGCGGTGGAGGGGGTCGATACACAGTGACTCAAGCAAATGACCACGTGTTGGTTTTTTTTTTTAATATTCGTAATGTTTTCCGACCTATTTTTTTTTTTGGAATCTTTCTATACAAAAACCGCCCAGCTTTAACCAAAACCATATAAATCTCAGTTTCAAACTTTATGCAAAAGTCAAAAAAATTGCAACTAGTTAATATGAATCTTTAGATCATTTTTGGGTATGCAGTTTTGGAGCCCATTCAATTTTAGTCGGTGTAGTGGTAAACAGTGCACGCTTCCGCTCCGCAGCGCCTCGGTTCAAGCCCTTGTCAAAGCAACATCGCAAAAAAAATTATGAAAAAAGGTTTTTTCTTAACAGCGGTCGTCCCTCGGCAGGCAATGGCAAACCTCCGGGTGTATTTCTGCTATGAAAAACAGCTTCTCATAAAAATACAATCGCCGTTCTGAGTCGGCGTAAAACTGTAGGTCCCTCCACTTTGTGTGACAACATCAAGGCGCACGCCACAAATCGGAGGAGAGGCTCTGCCAAACACTAGCATATGTGTAAGCGCCAATCTATGACTGTTATTATAAGTGCAAGCTTCAACCGGCTGAAAAATCCCGTTGATTTTTGAGAATTTTTTTATTTTATTTATTTATTCTTTTTTTTTTTTTTGATGACCGATTTTTGCACTTTTTTCTATACAAGCATGAATTTGTAATAAAATAAAATGCGGGAGGCCGTTGGCAACAAAATTTCGAAAAATCAACGCCGTTTTTGTAAATTGCACTTGCTATATAAAAAAATCTAAAAAATCAGCGCGATTTTTGACCGGTTGAAACTTGCACTTCATTAGACTTAAATTGTATGTGTGTGTTAAATTGTAAAAAAGTTTAAATTTCGATGAAAATTTGTTGAATTTTCTTAAATTTTGTATTAATGTTTATTATTTATTTGGCTTTTAGTTGATTAGTAAACTTCGTTGGAACATTTATTTCATAATAAAGTTTGTAATATGACATTTTAGACGGAAAAAATATCATTTAAATGCCCTCCATGGAACTGGTTGCAGCGCTTAATACTTTAGAATCAAATTTTTATGACTTTTACACACGGTCTTCGATAAGAACGGTATTTCGTATAGCTACACCAAAAAAACTCCAAATCGCTTTTTGGTGGCCAAGCAACATCGCCTCGAATCTTGATATCTCGCTTGCAAGAAATTTCCCGCGCACGATAGCCACAACTGTCTGCGTTAGGTGGCAGTTAGCACCGTCTTGTGGAATCCGTATTTTTTATCCAGTTCGACATCTTCAAATGCAGCTACAAAAAACATTATTCATTGAGACCTAGCGCTGAAAACTTATTAGTTACGCTGCACAGTGGTCTAGAAGTGACAGAAAGTCCAGGTTTCGAAATGTCTCGAAATAGCTAAGTAACTGGTTGGCTAGAGTCTAGACATACATACCTATTTTTCTGAGAAAAATGGTATTATTTGTATTCAAAGGACTCTGTATGTCGGTGTCGTAGCAATCGTATTTTTGCGCACGCAACAGTGGATTTGTTTTCATTTTCTTCATTAATGTCAAGTTGAGTAGTACACAGGGGTTACTCCACACAGGGACAGCAAAAAAAAAAATCAGCAGCGTCCTCTCGTTAATCTTTCATGGACTTCACGCTCCATAGTGCTTGATTTCCACAAACTATGGCAAAAAGCAGTAATTGAGATCCGACTTTAATTAAATTTGTTATTTAGTACTTTTGCTTAGAAATGGTATAGATTGACGAACTACTACGCCAATTACATTAGGGGAAAGAATATGGTAAACGTTATCTGGGTCTAGCAAAATTAGCTTTATTAATTTTTCAGCAAACCCTGAACATTTCAAATCATTTGATAAACTAATTTTCCTAAATTAATTTTCAAAGAAACCTTAAGCCAATTTTTTTATTACAATTAAAAATTAATAGTAAAAAATATTTTGAATAACGACTCGTGAAACCATTTTCCGTATGTTTAAGACTACCCATTCCCACAAAAAAAAAATATTTTCTTGTTCGACACCGCGGAAAAAGTTATCTATCTATCCATTTCATGAATTCTAAGCGCAGAACCAAATAGCATATTCATCCAACACAATTTTCGATGGAAGTACGCAGCTGTGTAAAGCAGCTCGAGATATGCAACAGCTTGTCCATTTAAACAAATATACAGTAAAAGCTCGATAAAATGAGAAGACTAAACTAACGGCGTACATACCTAAAGTTTTGTTATATATTTATAAATCATAAAACTGTTTATACAGCGGGACATCCGAAATCTTGGAAAAATCTAAACGAAAGTATTTAATCATAACCTTTATATTATTTTTTTTGTACAGATACGCCTCGCTATAAAACTCGCCTTGTCAAAAATAAAATAAAAGAGTTACGAAACAAACGCGATCTCGGCTATTTTTAGCACGTGACTAGGTCGGAAAAAGTGATGAAAAAATTCTCTCACGACCCAGCCTAATGTGAATTCTGTAATCAGTTTTAATTCACATTTCTTTATACATACAACTGTATGTATACAGTTTTAATAGGGCGGTGCTTAAAATATCAAAATCTTAACTTTTTTATGAACGCCACTTTATTAAGTAGACATCCACGAAAATTTCAAAACTTTTAAACAAATTTTTAGGTTCGCTAACAGGGTTTAGAAATATTAAAATTTTTTTAAATCGCAAAAACTAGACTGGGTAAATCTGTCTTGAAATCATATAAATTTCACATATGTGTTATTGAAACTTATTCATTTAAATTCATAAACTCGCTGATTTAGATATGGGCAAATTTAAAAATTTGTAGCGGCCCCAAAATTTTTTTTTTAATTTGGAATTTTTTTTAATGTATTTTTTTGTCCGTAGAACCTGTATGGTAATTTAAGGACCACCATAATATCAATAATTTTGTACTTAACATTTTTTGCTAACGTAACTTTAATCATTTGCATATTCTAAATACTCTTCTCAGGAGTTCTTAATTCGAAAAAAATTCGTCCTTGTGTGTAAATACTAACAATTTTTTTAAGGAAACTTTTGCATTGGGACTTAGACAAAATTTTACTAATTCACATTTCTTTATACTGGGGCTTCACTGCGTGTAAGCGTTTCTGCGGGTGTGTGTACAAATACCTTTTCAGGTACTAACATTTATATTTTGGAATATTTACACTGTCTCGCAATAGCACTCGCATCCAAATACTAAGCTTAAAGAGCGCTATTTGTATTTGAATATACATATAATATTATACATATGTGTACACATTCACTCAAAACAAATGCAACTGAAACGCGTGTTTTCGAAACAGTTTTAAGGTAAATGCTGTATTTCATTTCGTTGAGCTGAATATGTAGCTTTGTGCCGGCAGAGTTATAGAAATGTGCCAAAATCATTAGAAATTTTATCAAAACTGGCATTTTTATCAATCGAGTTAAATTATTCTTCTTCTTTTTCTTCTTATTAGGCGCTGCAACCGAATAGGCCTCGACGAGTTGACTTCCCTCTAGGAGAGCATACGGCGATATTGCCTAGTGAGTTAGACAGAGTACACTTAAATTCCAATGGTCGGGCATGTGTACATCTGACTGTATCTATTCTGCATAAGAAAGAGTATGCACCTTATCTACTCCTCACCGCCTTACTTTAATAGCTCAGCTGGAAGGCTGTCAGTTCCAGCAGCTTTGCAGTTTCTCAGCCGTTTAATTGCTCTCCGTACCTCGATCCATCGTCATCGGCTGGGGGCACGAGCTGATTTTCTCCGCTGCTTTAAGTGCTGCTACCATTCAATAAGGTGGAAAAGAGTTCCCTCCATAATGTAAGTATGTTCCGGGCATCGGTCTCGCTTCTCTCTTCGAAACATATGTATGTAGTACTTTAGACTACCATATATCGGGCCCGGCAAAGTCGATCATTCATAGTCCGTTATCGGACATTTCATCGTCAAGGCTGAATTTTCCGATGATGTGCGCAAAGGTCAGACGTTGCTGACTTCAGTGAGCCCTTAAACCGAATACGTCGGAATGGCTTCGCTGAAGATCTGCGTAGCTCATGTTGCCCAGAGTGCGCGAAGAGTCGGGATTTAGTATAGCCGTGCAACTGAAACTGCATATCCAGAGGAACGACCATTATAGCCCAGTTATGCATACTTGGCACTGCACGCAAAGCTTGCACACGCAAAGCTCATTTAACAGATTCCTTATGTGACAACCCCCATGCAATGCCAAGTATGCATAACTGAGCCTTTATCCATTGGAAAAGTATGTATGTATGTCTACGTACATACATAAATATGTAGTTGCATATGTTTTCACCAACACTGTTTGCATATATACAAGTATAAACTTTCGCTTTGTCCCTGAATGTAGATTTAAATATATAATTTATTAAAATGAATTTAAAGCGCAAAAACTGCGCAACAAACTCAAACGTCAACTTACTTATATTCTCAACAGACATACATAAATACATATGTATGCATGTGTGTTTATTCTTTATACCTAAAAAGCGTCAGGAAAAAAAGCCCGAAAAAAGTGAAAACTTAATAAAGTAATCACATAAATTACCCGCCGCCGCTATCGCTGCATACATACTAGCGCATACTCGTACAAACATTCATATGTATTGTATGTTTTGTCACCACGACGACCCCCACCACTACTAAATGATAGTCGAAATTAGACATTAGTCGCTATATACTATCACTGACCTTGCCAAAATATAATAGAAAAGATTTTATTGTGCAAAAAAGTTGTATAGCACGAAATTTACACTCACTGGCACCAGCTATACATATAAATTTATATGTATGAAGTAAGAACGTTTTCGTTGTTTTAGAAGTACCGGTAGAGACCATGAACTGCGTCGTTTCTAAAATGTTGTATTCTAAGAGTAAACGAATAATAAAATGCGATTATACACAGTATGTTGGAATTTATTTTAAGAACTTGAATTTTTGATTATTGAAAGAGGGAAAAGATGTTTAATTAAAAAAAAAATAAAGGCAATGCGAAGATTTCACTTTTCAGGTGGCTAATAAGAATACATATTTA
>NW_023458556.1:37028699-37052716 GCF_013731165.1 Rhagoletis pomonella
ATCTTCTTCTTGTTTGGCGCTGTAACAGCCTAAGCGATTTTGGCAGAGACATCAATCGTTTCTCGTCTATGCCAACTGACGTCACGAGACTTCTTGGTGTCTTTCATTGGACGGGATTGAGAAAATGTTTCTGGCTTCAAGACAGACACCTGCATCTATCTCTTACCAAATTTGGTTTGGACCCAAACCAGTTTCGGCATTTTTCCTTCTTCCTACCAACAATGACAGAACGAAAAATATAACAGAAAATGGTTTGATGACGTAAATTCGTTTCAAAGAACTCATAACTTACCACTTGTGTACAGTTTTACCACACCTCCGAATGGCAAATGGATTTTTTTAAGAGTAGCTCTTTCTTCGCAGAAATGTCTTTGGCATTGCCTGCCGGAAGGCGAATTTTTCTAATTTAGATATTGATCGAACCAGGAATCGAAACTAGGTTCTAAGGAGTGGTAGTACGCAACTCTAACCATTCAGCTAGGGCATCTTCTGCAGCATCTACGGTACGCCACTCTCATCCGGTATGAATGTTTTCCCACAAAGCAATGGCCGATTAGACCACCAATGCACTTTGGGTAATTTGTCACATTTAAAAGGGGTCTGTTTTTAACTTGTACTTTATTGGAAAAATTTAAATGCAGTTTTTTTCTAAATACCACTTAGTTTTGAAAGCTATTTATTAAGTGGCTATTTTTGAAAAATATTGCCAAAATTATATAAATTTCAACTGAAAACCTTAAAGGTCTGACTTTGCTAATTTATCTGCTGAAAAGTTGAAAGGAGCAGGCTTTTCAGCAACAAAATTTGTAAATATTTTCTCAGAAATCGCAAATACTAATTTTACATGTTTTTAATAGTCTAAACACGGCTAACCTTTTAAAAGATTTTTCAAATTTTATTTTAGAAAAAAATTACATAAAAGGTAATCTTAGATTACTTAAAAGCTATTCAAAAAAAAAGGCAAAAACAATAAATTTTTTAAACTCCACTGAATTTTTTCTTTCATTTGGTACCCATATTGTAATTCTACATTGCACTGTATTTTTTAAATAATTTTTAAAATTGCAAAGTACTTGCAAAAAAAATCCTGACGTCAGAGATAAATTGTAAACTACCTCACAACTAGTATGAACCGCATGCCCAATTAGTCAGCCAACTATCTTTTTTCCATGCATTCAACTGGTATTTTTAACATGGGGATGTCCTGCGAGAAAAATGCTAGTCCAATTATGGACCAAAACTACCAAAATTACTTTGGGAGTCAAAAAATAAAATGAATTCATGAACATACAACAAAAAACTTTTGATTAAGTACACTTTAATATATTACACATTTTTATTTGGCAGCCTTAGATTTGCCAATAATTAGCGTTAAATTTTTTTTAGTATTAATAAATACATAAATATTCAAAATTTTCGAACATAAATTTAAATGCATTTTTCATTAAATGTTATTAAAAGTAATGGCGCATTTACATGGTATGAAGCCATATGAACTGTTGATACGCTAAAATAGAGGGACTACATGTTCTAATGAGGAATTCAATGATATCGAGTGGGATGCATATAATAAATTTTTTCATATGAAAAGTTATGGGGAGATACTGTAAACATACTGTTGTGATACTGTTAAGCATATGAAATTATAGCAAGTTGAATTTTCATACATCTTCCCATAAAAAGTTTAACAGATGCAGAGATACCAAAGGGGGGTTTTTCCCATTTTGATGCCTTTTTAATATAAAAACCCACTGAAAAGGAGGAAAGCGGCAACTCCGCCATTCACTTACATGTCAAAAGTATGAATTTTAAAAATTAAATCAATAAACAAACAAATTCAAAACAAAGAAATTCTTTGTACTAGAACTTTTTAAATTGAAGCCACTCACGTTTAGTGGACAATAAAAATACGAAGAACTATGATAAAAAACTTACAACAAGACATTACAGAACATTTTAATGAGCTTTATATCACGTTTAAGTAAAAATAAGCCTATATTTTCCAAGCTGGCAAAGAAATGAAAATTTGTATTTTTTGTTGTTTACACAAAGACTTGCCAAATATACATATAAGTCAAAATTATAGAAGGCATGTATACTTCTCCCTTTCATTTTTTCATACAGTTTATGCTTCTTTCTGGCTTTTACAAAAATGCAGGGATACCGCACTTATTTCGGTACAATATGATCGTAATGTATTTTCAATTCGAAATCAAACAAAAACATCCCACGAAAATGTTTGCGATTTTAGAACCATTAGTGAATATTTGCAAACTACTGCAAATAATAGAGTGCCATATCTTACAAAGTTCAGAGTATTAACGAAACAAACAAGCATTTTATGGCTTCATGTTTCCTTCAAACCACATTGCTATTTTTTCTAACTTTTCCTTTTGTTTAGCGCTGTAACCTATTAAGTTATATCTTTTAATTCATACATGTGAACTATTTTCAATGAGCATTTTTTCATTTGCTCCAGAATTTTGGGTACATTTTCTTATAGTACCTCTCATTCTTTTTTATATTACATATATTCACTCCGAAGTTCGGGATAGTATTTTGAATATACCAGCAATATATGTAAAAGAAGTGGCGGCTGCTGTAGAGCATTACGCAGAGCCTGAGTTCAAGCCCAGTTTTTCTAATAGTGGTTGCCCCTCTGTTGGTAATTGTAAACCTCCGAGTGTATTCTGTCATGGAAACAACTTCTCATTAAAATACAATTGCCGTTCGGAGTCGGCGTAAAACTGTCCTTTACTTTGTGTGACAAAATCACGCTCGCCGCATATCGGAGGAGAAGCTAGGCCAAACGCTAACATATTGTTCAAGCGATATACATATTCGTCGTTTAAAGTACAAAAGCGCGTATCGTGGTTCTGCAAAACCTCGGAACTGAAGTTTGTGCCAAAAAAGATATTTGGTCATCGGAAGCTCCTGACATCAAGCCCTTAGCCATTTATAATAAAATATCGATATAATAAAATATCGACTTAGACATAAGGAGAGAAGAGATTATTATAAAGTTTAAAAGAGAGAACCGTTTTTAAAATTTAGGCAGCCTCCCATACGAGGTTTTTCCATTTCCTTGATGCGCGGTTTTGTGCTTTAAACGAAGATATGTAGAAGTATTGCATACATATTTTGGTGCCTTTTCAAGTATAAAATCCACTGAGAAACGGAAGAAAACGGCATCCCTATGATTTCAACTTATGCCAAACGTTTCGTAAACAAGCAATTCTGAACAAAAAACTGTTTTTCCACAAAGATGTTTAAATGGAAGCATTACAAATATGGAAAAATAGCAATCCACAAGGCTTTATTGGCAGTAGGTCCTTTTTAAAGCACATTTAACAAAAAAAAATAAGCTTCTAGTTTCGAAGCTAGCACAAAATAAAATTTTTTTATTTGTTGTTTACAAAAAAAATATTGTCTAGTATACAAGTCAAAATTGTTAAATATATATCGCTTTCATTCATTTCTTCATAGAGTTGGTGCTTCTTTTATAGGAAAATTCATACGGCTTATGAACAGATTCATACCATGTAAATGCACCATAAACGGTTTCAGGTACAATAAATACTATATTTTTATCTTTTTTAATAATATTGAATATGCAAAAGAAAACATTTTAGTTAAAAATAAAATGAATACTTTAGTTCATTCTTGAGTGAACTAAAATAGAAATAAAAGTTTTCATTAAAATAAATTAAATTTATTAACTTTGCACATTTCAGTATATTCGTTTCAAGAATTTATAAAAGTAATAATTACTGTTTAAAATTTATTAGTAAATATTCTTAATTTTTCTCTATAGTTTAGCTTGTTGATTGATAATAGAAATTAATCAAATAATTATATTAATCGGGTAATTAAAAAAAGTCAAAAATAGTTGGAAATGATCAAAAATAACAAAATAATGATGTAATTAAAATTTTCGTTGTTTTTATTCGTTTCTAATGTTAAAACTAGAATATCCGTAGCCTAATTTATAAACTTTATAAAATTAACTTAGACCATGTTTTATCCGAAAATTTCGATGCAGAAAACAAATAATTGTAAAACTCAACCTGAAGAAGAAGAACGCAGCGATTTTTAGTGAGATACTTTGAGACCTACATTATATTATATTATTTATTTAAACTTTTGTTTGATTGCGGAACAAACAGGTTATGTTTATTTCTTTGCTTTATTGGCATTAGGCCCCGAAGAAGACCAAAATAAAAAGGTCCAAACGTCGGCATAAAAATAAAAAAGGCTTTTATTCTGATTTACTTGACTGTAAACCCGAATACAAACAAACTTAAACAAACAGCAAAACAGTCGGTAGAACAAACATTCAAATTAATGATTTAATTAACATTTTTTTTTACGTAATTCATTATTAATAATTATAATGGTGGCAATGTCGGTATTTAATCATTAAATGGTTATCCAAAAAAACATGCTTTAATTAATAATCATTATGAATATTAATCATTATTTGACAGGTCTGGTATAATTGAATACGTACTCGATTTAATGGTTTACAATATACCCAAATAAAAGTTATAATATTTTGTGTACTTTATTGTATTAAACTGTCGAAGTCAAATAAAACAGGGCATGAATAAATCGTTTTGTACTTGGTACAAGTCTGGTAATTTTCGAACTAGTTCGTTTTCTGTCAGGAAATTTTAGTTGTAAACTAGTATTTTTGCTGACTAGTTTGGGGTTTCACTGCAGGGCACTTCTATGCTTTCTTTTGGTTGGAATATGTATATAGTGAAATATAAAATTTTACATTTTTACTTAACTTTTATTTAGATGATAGAACTAAAAACTACTGCTAATTAATGATTAAAATTAAAAAATAATTACTACTATGAAGAGAAACTTACCTAAATAGAGAGAAGTTGTGTCGTCAAATGTCCACAGACATGTAGACTCAAAATTCAGCAGGTGATTTTCTCTTTTTATTTTCGTGCTGATTTTTCAATTTTATCTTCCACAATGCTAAAAAGTGTGCAGTTTGGTTTTTTTTTCGCCGAACTTAAATACAAAGAAAAGTATCTTTGTTAAAGCACTTTCCGAAAAGTTCGACCAGGAACATACATACATAAGTAAACATAGTTTTGTACAATGGTTATACCTTTGCATTCAAAAGCCATTGACGTTGAAGCATAATTTAACTTGACTTCTACTACCTGCAACAAAAATGCATCGCTGAACCATTTGCCAAACTACGGCGGTCGAAGCAACGAGTACTGCAACTGCTAACTATATTTCTCTAAAAATGTCAACGCCTGTTTTCATCTGATTTGCTGCTTCTTCATGTATCCTTACATCGGGTTCAGTTTGCCTCCTGTGAAGCGTAACAAATTGTCAAGGAAATTTATTGTTGCCAAACTAAACATTGCTTTGCACACATTTAAAATTTCTATTGCTCGTCTTAAAAAATACATTATAGCTATGTATGTAAGTACGTACATATGTATGTACATGAGTTTTTCTTTCTTTTCTTTCTTAGATATTGAAAAGTTAGATATATGTACTTTCTTTGAAGTACTTGTTCTAAGTGTTTATGGCTTTGTACGCTACGAATTGATGAATTCGATTTATTTGTTGCTACTCGGAAACCTATACAACATGCCTGTTGTTGTTTGTGCAATCAAAGGAAATCTGTTTGTATGAATGAATTTTGCTGACCGTTGATAAATGACAGTTATTAATTTTGTTCGAGATAAATAGAGTATTTTTAGCTCGCTATGTTTGCATCAATGAAGAAGTAACGCCGCTTCTTTAGGATAAGTTTCTTCCCTTTCCGTGAATTGTGTGATTTGAGAAATCCCTCTGGGAGTTGTATGCACAGTTTCTTTCCTGTTTGTCGCAGATATTTCAATCTGTTTTCCTCTTCTTCATTTCGTTAAGCGCCACAGCCAATAACGAACGCCAATCGTTACTCTTTTGTACCAACTGTATCATTCTCCCGAACAATGCATGGGTTATTATGAATGACTTAAGGAGTACAGGACCGCCAAGAGAAAATCCGGGCCCGGTACTGAATATGTGCCTGGAGCCCCAAACACGTGATCCACACCTGGACAGAATGCCAGGGCAGAAGAGTCACAGTGGCCTGGAACCCTTCCATGGGCTGACCAAAGCATTCTCAAGGGAGGTCAAAAAAAAGCGGATGTACAAAAAATTTCAAATTTACTGGAGATAAGCTAAGTGGTTTATCTGTCCGTCATAGGAAGCTTGAAAAAGCTCATAAATTTTAGAAACGAGGAACAGTCAACGGTGTTGCCACTTGTTTAGCATATTTAAATAAAGGTGAACTGAAACCCAACGAAAGTGAAATGGCATTTAAATAGCAATCCAAAATTAAACTTAAGTGGCATTTGAATTTTCTTCTGAAAGTGGTTTTAAGTATGGGCATACATATTTACAACAAAGCCATGTTAACCGTATGAACTTTATAAATTTACTTAGCACTATCTACATTAACTGACTTTCCAAATTGATTTCACAATTAAAAAAATAACGATTTCTACTCAAATGAGATAATTCAACGCTGTGTAAACGATTGTATGAATTCAAATAGAAACAAGTAAGTTGGAAGCTTACAAATTCAGATATAAAACCCTAAACTAAACCGCATTCGAAAACCAGTTTATCAAGCATAATATACAATATTTGATGTGCGTTCATATTTAATTATAACAGTGTAAGTTTAAGCGTTTGGTAATTTTCAGAATTGAGATGAATTTAGATGACAAAAATGAAGGCCGTGTTTTATTGTTATTTTTTGTTTTTTTTTTTTTCAAATGTGTTATCACTTCTATTTTATTTAACTTCAGCTTAGAAGGGAATTCCGTAAATCCATGAATACAAACATATGTATGTGCAATTATAAAGCCCTTCAAATAGTAAAGTTTATTAAGACTTTACTACTCTTAATTAGAATTCATTAGTAACTTTTACACACTTACGAGTACAAACATACTTATTTATGTATGTATGTATGTACAATACTTTAAGAATGAATTACGATGTAACGAATGTTATACACGTGTTTACTCAGATACATATTTTATTTACGTTGTAGTATGTTTCATGGCCGTTCCATAAAATGGGAACGAAGGAGGGGTTAGTTTGAAATCTTGTTTGCTCTGTGGTTAAGTTTTTTTAATCACAATCCACATTCGAAAAAATATGTATGTGCATACACATTTCAAATATATGTATGTATGTATATGCATTAGTACGCATCCAATTAATATAATATATATATAATTGCCGCAAAGCGCAACTACGGTAATCATCTCAACCTTATCTCTATCGTCAGACTTGATAATTATCACATAGGTGGACCACGAACGATCGATGTTGATCAGAACCATAATATCTACTTATTCACTTTAAATTTAAGTTCTTGAATTTATGTAAAGACAAACAATAATAAACCGCTACGCAAACGTTTAAAGAGTTCATCATTCCATCTTCTTCGCCAATACGTGGATCTTTTCAATACACAAAACTCACCCTCAGGCCGGCTCTGCCTTCATTGTTCTTTATTTAATTCATTTAGGAGGGCTGCATTGCCGAAATGTGATTAAAACAATTAACCCGCTGATTTTGTCGACTGAAGATGTTTTATGACCGAGTATCGCACACGTTCTTGACGTATACATATTCTTGCATCATATTTCATAGTTGTTTTTTAATGAAGAAAACAAATATTTGTCAACAAGTTAAAAATTAACGCATTTAGATTTTTCGGGCGCATTCTATAACATCACACTGCATTCCTTTGTGCATACAAAAATACATACAGTGCCGGACAAAAGTATTGGCACAGAGAATTTTTCACAATATATGCAAAGTTTTTTATTCTAATTTATATAGATCGTACTTCACCAAAAAACATAAAAACAAAATCTCTAAACTTTGTGCAAAACTCAGGAAAATTCAATAAATTTGCATACTAATTTGTAACTTTCTATTCAGATTTTTTAGAAAAATTCTAAGTATCTAAGTCCAGTAGTCCATTCGATTTTAGTATAACAAAGTGCAACTTTGAAGTATCTATCTCCATACATAAATTAATTGCCGAACATACTTTGTAAGGAAGAACCTGAGTGAAAAAAAATTGTCAAAAATCAGCGCGATTGTTTAGCATCTTCAAGCTTGCACTTTGTTATACTAAAATGATAAATAGATGGGCTATAAAACTGCAAACTTAGAATTTTTTTTTAAAATCTGAATAGAAAGTTGCAAATTAGTATGCAAATTTATTGAATTTTCCTGAGTTTTGCACAAAGTTTAGAGATTTAGTATTTTTTTGGTGTAGAACGAACTATATTTTTATAAAAACTTATCGAAAATAAATTAGAATAAAAAACTTTGCAGATATTGCGAAAAATTCTCTGTGCCAATACTTTTGTCCGGCACTGTATGTATATCCATCATTTGAAACAGTACTTCAAGCATTATTTATAATATTTTTTCTTTTAAGATAATTTCAATCAAATTACGTTTATTAAACGCAGGTGGCCCACCTAAAATGGCTCAGTCACAATGTGGGTAAGTGCGTCATTGACTCGATAAAGGCTAAAATCACACTCACCCACAGCAACAGCGAATCTAAAAAAATAAACTAAAAATCCGTTATCTTTTTTGCTATTTTAATATAAACTCCAGTGCACCTTCACTTTTATCAGTATTTACTTCAAGAGCATGCGCACATACATATACAGTATATTAGGGTGCATAACTCTCAAAAAAAAAAAATCGGTATTGTATTTTGTACAACTTCAACGCGTGACTGGCGCGTTCTGTTGAAGGATTTTAGTGACTGACTAATGCCATACTACTTTTTAATCAATATCCTGCTTGCAATTAATTTTTCAGATTTTATAAAGTAGTTTCAAGATTTAGAGTTTCTATACAAAATTAAAGCCGCCCCCACGCCAAACGCTAACGAATTAGACTTACTGACGCCAGGCTATTTCTCTACACCACAAATGTGATATAATATCAAAAAATCAACTTTTATAAAATGCTTGCAATGCATTGCCCGCCTCTTCGACTAATAGAAGCGTTTAATCTTAAAGGGTCTACATAGAAATTTTATCAACGATCAAAATAAAGATATTTTTGGAAGTATTTTCAAATCGGTCTAGCCGACTTAAAACTTAATATTTTTCCAAAATATTTTGGCGGAATAAAATATATAAATTTTATAATTACGGTGGGAACTTTTTTGGTCATGCACTCTAATGCACTTATGGCTATGTGTCCAAATTAAAACAACGTCATTATGAAGTGCATAAAAAATGTCCATGCCATTTATTCCGCTCGAGAGGACTTGACTCATTTGTGCTAGTTAATTGATATATTGCTCTGCAGTACGTTTTTAGTGCATATTTAATGGCTTTTTCGTTTCTACAAAAAATTTTGCCTTTTCATTGCCCTCTCTTTAGCGTTTGTTCAAAGAGGGCAATGAAAGGGCAAAATTTTTTGGTAGAAACGATAACGCCATAAGTACTCAGAATATACTATATGTATAGAGAAGAGAATCCCAATTTCGACCACGGATGCTATTAAAATATGGCTGCATAGTTCATTTGTACAGTGATGATACTGTGTGGGATAATTACTTAAATATTATTTATGTACTCTAACATATAAATTCGACAGTCAATGCAGCAATGATTCTCTGAAAATCACTCGTAATACCATCACTAATGAATACGAGAGAGAATCACCCACTCAACGTAAGTCTTTGTCCCGATACTCACAGGTGACGCAACGGATACGGAAGGAAATGGTATGACAAATTGTACAAATTTGTATTAGCATGGTCATTAGAGTGGTCCAAAAACAATAAAGTCGGAATTTTAATGCCGCAGTATTGTTCCATCCCGAAAACAAATATACCCCTATTTTTTTATTTTGAAATCAAAAAATATTTAGGGAGTGCTCACAGCGTTCAAAGTTTTCCATGTATTTTATATGGGGAAAAAACAACTTTTCGTAGAAATGGTGTAAAATTCTTTAAAATCAATATTTTTCGAACGGAAAGCTGTGGTGCTCCTTAGGAGACTTCCAATATTAATATCCAATTGTTTATTTAACCATTTTTTAATATTAAAGATATTTTATTGGTCCCCCCATTGCATTTTCTAGGGGTTTTGGAGGACCTATCAAATATAGTTACCATGAAAAAATGGTTAAAGAAACAATTGGGTATTATTACTGGGAATCTCCTGAAGATAAGCAAAGTTTTTTCGATCGAAAAATATTGATTTTCAAGAATTTTACACCATTTCTACGAAAAGTTGTTTTTCCCCATATAAAATACATGGAAAACTTTGAGCGCTGTGAGCACTCCCTAAATATTCTTTTATTTAAGAATAAAAAAATAGGGGTATATTTGTTTTTGGTATGGAACAATCCTAGGGGGTGGCGGCATTAAAAATCCGATCTTATTTTTTCACAAACATTTTTGGACCAGTAATGGTCATGCACATATTTGACTTAAGTATGATGAAGCTTCAGTGAAAATATCCTTCGACTTGGTCCCTACTCGTGGACAATGACGTTGCCTAATCGGTGTCGAGAAGTTGGAGGTATTTTACTTCGGAAGAAATGTGAATCTTTCTATTGAAGGAAACTCCTTTAGTTTCGGTTGGATTAGCAGCCTTAAAAGAAATCAATGTCAGTATGTTGATGGTGGCAGTGATCTGGACTCAATTGACCAGGATAGTATGCCCCAGAGCCTTTGCTAAAGACATACTAGCTACAATGTTAAGAACCCTAATCCTTCACATAATCCTTAAAACAATGAGCCTAAATATATACATTTTGAAAGCTTTAATGGGGGATTCAAAACTAACACAACGTCAATATCTGTAGTCCGTATCGCGGATAAGGAGGATAAGCTTCATATGCCTCTTAGGGAATATGGCTCTCCTTTTCAAGTCGAGATATTTGTTTTACAGTCCCCAAGAGATGAGTAGTTAAATCTGCGTACTACCACTCCTTAGGATCTGGGTTCGATCCTTAGCCCGAGCAACATCTAAATTAGAAAAAGTTTTTTTTTGATTTTTCAAAAACGGATTTCTGTAATGCCTCTTTATAGAAAATAGACTGACATTTTATGGTGAATTTGACACATGAAACAGTACTTTCGCTCCTTCAAAGTCAACACATCTGAAAAAAAGTCATTTGATATGAAAAGTACGTGTAAATTAAGCCAATTCGAATTTTACGATATTTTGTGTTTAAGTGTTAAATAAAATCAAAATAACGATGGAAACGCAAAAAAAAACGCAAAAGTTTTATAAGTTAGCCAAAGAAAATAGAGAGAAATTTTTTTTCCAAAATGCAATGTGATTAAGGGACGTAAGGACTTTATATTTCAAAAGTATATGGGCGAATCCAGCGAAAAGTCCACCGCATAACAAATTAAAAGTGCTATATCTATCTTATTTATAGGTCTATTTGGCTGCTTTTTATATTAAACATTGGTTATGTAAGCTGAAACATTTTTGCCAAAAATGGTCTCGTTAGGTGGCGCCAGGGTCAAGATATTTTGAAAACCCATATTTATGCTCTGATTTGTTTCCAATTTGGCATGTTTAGTTGAAACGTAGTAGGGCATAGATTTGTAAAAACTTAAACCGCTGATGTCAAAATACAAAGTACGTTCGACATAAAATGCATGTTGTTCTTTCAAGAACAATATTAACAAAACTTTTTTAATGGAAATTTTAGTAACGCCAGATAACGTCACGTCAGATAATTCAGCTGATTAAAGATAAAGCCGAAATGATTTTTACATTTCGAAACTTCGACAATTAACCTTAAACATTTCCAATATTACTACAAAAGCTTTTATACAAATAGTCTTGCCCAATTCGCCGAGTTTTGCAATTTTGTAATCGAAGTCAAAATCCACTTCTGTTTTTATGTAACGACACGCCAGCGCGTAACTTTATTAATATTTTTAAATCGCTACTACCAAAAGTTGGAATTTTTTTACTGAATAAGGAACCATTTAATTGCTATGCAAATCTACTAGAAATACCTTTTTAAAATTTAAAATTTTTCAATTCCTTTTTTGTACATTTTGTCACGTAACGCCAGTTTAGAAATACACATACATATGTATTATTTTATTGAACAAGAAGAACTACAATCCCCAAAGTTGCCGAAGACGTTTTGTGTCGCTGCTGTGTCATACTGAAATGTCTTTCATTTGGTTATCCAGTTTGAAAAGTTTGCCATGGAAACGGCGCGCCAATTGGTCAAGACATACCCTTGGTATAAGCTTCCTGCAACTGTGTATAAAATTTTTATTCACGGAACAGATATGATCAAAAATTCACTTCTCTGGGATAGGGCAACTTTCTGGAGAGGCAGCCGGCGAGAATAATAGAAATATAAAAGCCTTTCGGCAATGACATACTAACAAAACTACCCGAAAAATGACAAACTAATATTTAATGAACGGACTTCCTCTTTATTTTCAATCTCAGATGGTCTAGCTAGGTATTTGCTTTTATGAAGCTGATGGTACTGCTGACTGGTTACTTCTCGTGGCTCAAACATTGGCCTTTAATTTTATAAGTGAACGAACTAGTTTTTGTGCTTCTGTCCCACCTTTGTATGGATTTGGTATGTGGATTCTGTCACAAACAACTGAGCTTTTTGATACACAACCAGTATACATAAGTATCGGCACTTTTTTCGGTTTTGAAATAGATTTAAGAATACTTTTTATAAAACGTTGGATTCCTTAAAACACATGTGTTTTCGACTTTGATTTATTACACCCAAAAATTTTGGGTTCAAAACTGATATCGCCTAAGGACACAATACGAATCAAATCAGTATCAATAAACCAAGTAGCTCTCTTGAGCTATGGGTATTTTTGTTTTACACGAAAATTCTATTATTTCACAGCTCTCAAAGAGTCTTTAACTGGATAGTCATACTAGCTCACGTGACCTCACAGTTGGCCCCCAAATTATGTATTCTATTATGTATTTATATAAATGCACACAAGTTGGCTGTTCCATAGGCTAAGACCGGAACTGTGTTAACCAGGTGTCAGTATTTTTGTGCTATCAGGGGAACAGCCACACAAAATGTTCTAAAAATCATAAAAAAAAAAACAAAAAAATCTATTACAAGTACAAATTTTTTTTAACTGTGCAAGCATGGTTTTGGTTTAAAGCCTGCTGTTAAAAAATTTGGGGTTAAAAATAAGAAATTGAATTTAATGAATGTGTAGAAACCTACTTATTACTGCTAAATAAATACATATGTGGGAGTTCCCTAGCTGCTACTTAAGACCAATCGGGCTCATCAAGAGCCAACACCTCTTATGTAAATACAGCTATATAAATATGTATCCACTTATGTGCATGCACGTGTTGCATACCTACATACATTTAATTGTAAGTATATATATACAAATAAAACACCTCTTTGAGGTAAAATTTTCGAGTGACGAAAGCTGAACTAGAAACACAAAATTTATGATATTAATTTCGTGACGAAAATTATACGCATTTTTTAACTGCCTTTGAAACGTACGGAAAATCTTGTTTTATTTATTCGGAACGTTGCGAAATTCCGTTTACTGCTAGAAACACAAAATAAAACACAGAACTTTTGCAACGATTCGTATGAATAAAAAAAGATTTTCCGTACGTTTCAAAGGCAGTTAAAAAATGCGTATAATTTTCGTCACGAAATTGATATCATAAATTTTGTGTTTCTAGTTCAGCTTACGTCACTCGAAAATTTTACCTCAAAGAGGTGTGTTATTTGATAGTTAAATACTGTGTACATATCTGCAATTAACATGGGGAAAAATTTTACAATTTCTGCATGTGAAAAAAAACTCTAAAATACACATAAATTGTGGCTTCCAAGACATGTACGAAGTGATTAGCACAGCTGCATCCTTCAACTTGTCAACTCGCGGGAAATTCCCCGATTTGCAGGGAATTTCGGTTTAAGTGGCAACCGGGGAATGGGCAATTTTTTTCGGGGAACTGGGTATGTTATTTTTATATCTTAATATGTTAATTTTTAACCATTTGACCCTTTTTGGAGCGACATTTTTTCAATTTGAATCGCAATATCTCCACAACAAGAGTTTTCCCAGATATAAGCTATATACCAGATGAAAGCTAAGGTTTTGGGCTAGACTTGTAGAAACTTAGAATAAAATCGACTGACCAGTTTTTGAGAAAATTCCCGAAATGTATATTTTCAGCAGCCCGTTTTTTAGTTTTCAGGCGATAACGTTATGACATATTTATATTTTATAAACACAAAAAATAGCGTTAGATAGCTTGTTTGAAGACCCTTCTACTGATATCCACATCAATGACATGGACTGAGTAGTGTGGCCTCAGTGGTAGTTTAAAAAATGGTCTTTTTTCGAATTTCAGGCAGCAGCCACGCCCACAAAGGCATACAAATCAAAACATCCTGGAACAAAAGCTTCTTAGTTTATTTTGTTCTTTAATTCCTGAAAGTTTGAAAGAAATTAAATGAAGGTACGTACAGACGCCACATACATACCAAAGCATCTCGTAGTGGAGACACGCACCAAAACACATTTACCTCTATATCTTTACAACTAGTAGCCGGAACTTAATATATAAGGTATCGTTTAAAAGGTATTGGCTTATAGAATAAATATGTTGGATGTACCCACATGCCCCCTTAAACCGGCAAAAGCAAAAAAACGTTTTTTGTTTCGCAACGCTTTAGCGTAATTTTTAAGAATCCGGTTAATCGTTTATGAAACTTGAATACATTTTCTGGACACACCCTGCAAGACCTTTCCAACGATATCTCAAACATGTCGATTGGACGTCTGGATAAAAACTTCCAAATCTCGTGTATATATAAGCGAGTCATTTCAGCATGCTACTGTGGATGCTTTCGTTACTCGCGCGCACTGCCGTGCGCTGTGATACAAGCGTATACCTATACATATGGATACATGCATATTTGTATAGATATTAGCAGACGTGTTGTTATCGTAGTTATTGTTGAATGGCGCCATTGCACCAAGAACTTCACAATTATCACATGCAATTATTATGCAATTAGAAACTCTACATACACTGAACCAAAATCCATCTCTGGATCAAAGAAAAACTTTCCTTACTTTAAGGTCGAAAATTCTTCCGAATGCGTAATGCGTCCGTGGATGTAATCTATCATTTTGAAGAAATGTTGGGCATGAAAAGAGGATAAAACTTCTTTAGTGCTGTTTCGTTCCCATTTTTCTTCATTTTGATTGCTGTTTTTCTTCAATTAAGAAAAGTTTTTTTTTTGGGTGTATCGATGGTCCGGTGCAATAACGACACAATTCTAAAATCAAAAAATAAAAACTTACTACTGTTATGTGGCTCATGTCTTTAATCCTCGCCGAATCCATGTCTAATATTTTGTACTTACTGTTGCAATCCTTACTGCTTACTTTAGTAAGGAATGGAAATGGATAAGACAAGGATTAGAGACAAGAGCCTCTTAACAGTAGTAACAGTTTTTGTTTTTTGAATTTTGAATTGTGTCGTTATTGCAGAGGACCATCGGATATGTATATACTTGGATATATAAGTATCTATGATAAGTACTAAAGATGGGCAAGTGAGTGATTTTGGCTCACGTTCACGCACACTCACGTTCCGTTATATTTTTTCAATCACGTTCACGCACACTCACGATGCCTATTTTTTTTTAATCACGCACGCTCACGTACGCTTTCTCACGGACATTTTTCAAATTTAAACTTTATTTATATAAATAGGCTTTTATCACAAAAGTATGTTACAAAAACTTGGTCAAACGCCTAGCAATAGATGAACGCACTATTAATTTTGTTGTTGTTGTTTGTGTGTTGTTTTTTTAATTTTAATTATTTGTTTCTAAAAATATAGTAAATTCTTTAACAAAAACCTTCTAAATCCAAGCTTAGATCTTTGTGCAACAGTTTAAAAAATCCCAATAATCTTTCGTAAAAATTTCGAGCTTTTTTAATTCGACTTTTTAGAAATATTTTGAGTATACAGGTTTGTAACCTATTCAATTTAAGTATAATAAAATGCAGGTTGCAAGCAGCCGCGACTTACTGTTGATTTTTCGGAATTTTTTTTGTTGAAGGTGTTGCTCATTTTCTCCATATAAAAAAAAAATCGTCGAACATTCATGCTTTGTATGGAAGAAAATGGCTGACATCGTCAACAGAAATGTGGCAAATATTAAGCTTTCTCCCAAAATTTTAAAGCATCGTCACAACTTTGGTTTCCTCTATTTATTAAATAAATCCATATTAATGTCTTAATTTGTGGTTAAAAATACACATATGTCTGTAAAAATTACGTGACTGAGGGGAAATCCAACTCACGCCCGCTCACGCCAGCAAAAGTTTCAGTCAAGCACGATCACGGAAATTACATGATTTTGATCCCAAAACCGCTCAGGCTCACGCGTGAAAATGCTTGACACATCGAGTCACGTGGAAAATCACGATTTTTGCCCATCTCTAGTATGTACACACATTTTCATACATAGTCGAGTGTTACCTGCATTGCAATCGAACATCGACAACAGCGACATACTTCTTAAGCCGAAATATTTAGTAATAAAGTTGGGGAGTATTTTTTGTATGCATTAGGGCGAGCCAACTTATTAAAAACTCTAAAAAATATCCACTGGCCTTCGCTCGATAAAGTACTTATTTACCATATTTGCACTTAGGAGTTGGCTTGGCTCATTTGATAGCTAGATGGGTGGTGCCACCCAGTGATGCCTCAATTTCCCACATCTTAAATAAAATAATCTCACAAAATTTGCAAAGTTTTTAAAACATACATATTTATGTATACATTAGCAATAAAAAGGTAACACTCATATCTTTGCCTTAGGGTTGTCAGATTTTTTTTGCGTGAAATTAGTAGCTTAAGGTGTTCTTACACGATATGTATTTGCATCTGTAAATGTGACTTTTTCAATACATATGTAATTGCGTATGTCTGTCAAATTCACAGTCTTTATTTAACTTTTTAAAAATACGATCTTTGAAAACGAAATAAGTAACCTTAGATGATTCTATCTGTGTGTCAGATGAAAATAGAAACATTTCTATTTCGTATGTACGTGCATATGCTTTGTACAGAAACAAATCTAATTTGCCTTTACATGATATGTTGGCATTTCCATATGTAAAAAGTGGCATGCACACATGCAAATACATATCGTGTAAGAACACCTTTAGACTTTTTCATGCTATAAAAATCAGTACACTGTAATCAGTAACAGAAAATACTTTCACTCTGGTTAGGTACTTGTTGTTAGCAATACTTTGGTGTATAAACTGTAGTTCATAAAATAAAAATGTTATTCATTTTAACATGTAGTATAAAATACCCTTATAATATCATTGTGCAGAGGAGCCCATAAATTAATTATTATTTATTACATTTTTGAATAACATTAATTCATTTCTCCTTTCAGTGTTTAACCCTTAACAACCCAGTAACCTTTCGTAACGTATCTGACCAGTGTCCAGCGGATACACTAAATAAATCTAAGGGATTTTCGAAAGAAACCAAAGGCATTGTTATTGTAAAACAAATATAATATGCTTCAATATAATCGCTTTCATATATTATCTAAGTATTAATTCATTTATAGGTATTACAGTCTTTTTTAATGAAAAAAAAATGTACAACTACTTGTATTATGTAATTCAATATATTAATTTGTTTGTCATTTACAGTTATTAAAAAAATTTTTACACAGTGTTCAGAGTATCTAAACTTTACGATTGCATTTATCGCAGCATTGTTCAGAAGTGCTGGATATTTTTGAAAGACAAATATGACAACATTTCTTTCTTTTTGGGACAGGTTTAAGTGATTGACGAGATGATAGTAAATCTAATCCAACCAAACCTTGTATGGCTGCTTTGTGATAACTTTACAGGCCTTTAATTATAAATATTAAACCAGTGATGCCAAAAATAATTTAGTTTCACTTTTAGCTGCATAGAGTAGATAAAATGTTTTTTAGAAAAAAATATTTACTTTAGGTTTTACACGTAAATGAAATTATCCGGAGGACACTTGTGGGTTGTTAAGGGGTAAATACTCAATTTACAATGCCTTTTAAAATTACTTTTAATTTGGAGCTCACTTTCAACAATTTTAATTGGACGTCGGTTTCTCTCTCGATCCGTTGCATACTGTCTAGCATGGTGCATAAATAGCATAAATAGCCAAATTGGATAATGTTGTTGTTGTTTCATGTGTTCAAACAACAACAAAATTATCCAATCATGCTTTTTATGCTATCTATGCACTATGCTAGACAGTATGCAACGGATTGAAAATACCCCTATTGAAACTTGAAATTGAGTAAAAAAAATTCTGAATACCGGTAAATGTAAATAGAACTCAGTATGTACTTTTAGGTATCTATTCGGCACTATATATTGAGTACTTTAAATCGATCCTGGTTGCATGTATCAAAGTGATAATAAGAAAAGAGTATTTTTCAGTACTGAGTTCTTTCGAGTTCTTTTGTGAGTACTGAGTACTTTGGAGTACTTTGGAGTACTCAGTATCGATACTTATCAAAATCGGTTACTGTCGATCCTTTTGAGAATCGAGTTCTGATTACTTCTTGTATCGATACTGTCCAACACTAGTATATTATATTAGCTTTCTGTACCCTGAGACCTGCTTTACCTCTTACGTAGCACTCGCTTCTAAACTTTTTCGTCCCACCCTACTATAATTGTAATTTGTATTTGGGTATTTACCAACAAATTGCATTTAGGCGCCTCCGGTCTTTTGAACAAGTGCAATGCGGCAGTGCCGAATTTGGGGCAAGTGGCATGTGCCTATTATTTGCGTCTCTTGGTGCCTCCCCGTATCGTTTCACAAACTGGTGTGGTGCATTTAATAGTATACAAGTAAATATAGGAGTATGCATGTGTAGCATAGCTAAATTATATGTTCATAATGTTTTCGTTACGATAACTTAAAAAATATACGAGAAAAAGTAGTTTGAGGCATACGTTTGTATGTATGTGAATTTTTGTCGTGTCGTTAAGGTTTAGTAGGCAGCCTGCAGGAGATGTATTCAAATGTCTCTTCTAGCAAAGGAAAGTGCGATAGTTATTTTTAAACTCGAATCTGTTTACGACTTGTCCACGCAATCGCAAGTTTTGCATCTCAATGCGTTTCACTATCACCATTTACGTCTAAACTTATTCTTCGGCACCCCTCGCTCACTAGTTTAGGGGCAAGCCCTTACGTCACATTCTAAGGCACCTTCCATGTCGGTTGTAAGCTGATACAAAGCCGTGTGCTTGGACCTGCCTGCTGCTGACATGGATGTAGAGGTGTTGTCTTCAGAATTTTCGATCTGATGTGATTATCTATTATACTCTCAATTAATTTCAACACAAAGTAGGTTGAGTTATGAGTCTGCATGATTTCGCTAGCGAATATATTCCCTTTTGTCCACCTGTGGAACATGCAATGCTAACTTATCACGCCCAGTAGACTATCACCCCCTGCTGGAGCATTACTGGCCGGCTGCCATCTACCCTGGAAAGCTTGAAGCACTCAAACGAGCCCAGCACCCAATCGACTGACTTCAGGGTGAATAGGTTCATTGCCAGTTTGCAGACCCATAAAGATGACCTTGCCTCCTAATTTTCGGGCTCCACTTCCAATACAGAGGCCTCCGGGAAGTGCTTTGCTTTTAGTAAAGTTAACATCAGATACATAGCTTGAGCTAAAGTTCTGGTTCAATTGTTGCTGTGGTTAGAGCTTTTTGTAGCCTCTCGGCTGCTGGAGTATTCCATAAATATCTCCTGAGTCCATAGATATCGCCAAGGATAGTTCTCTTAAAAACCCACAAAGCTTTTGTTCGATATCGTCCATGTTTCTGCGCCATATAAAAGGGCATGCATGATTAGACTTTTATATATCGTAATTTTTGTTCGTCGAGAAAGGGCTTTGCTTTTCAATTGCCCACCGAGTCCAAAGTAGCACATTTTTGACAAGTGCTATTCTTCGCTTCATCTATAAAACCTATATAAACAAAGTATTTCACTACCTCAAAGTTATAATTGCCAACAGTGACGTGTGTCCAAATACGCAGACCATTTGTTTTTCTCTTTCTACAGGACAATTTTTGCAATTGTTTTTCAGTTCACCACAGTCTTTTGAAAGACAAAAAAAATATATAAAATTTAGATAAATTTGTTTTCCTCTTAAGACAATAAAATCTAAAAGTCAATTTATAAAAAGGTAAAAAATAGTACTTAAAAGTTAGATAAAATTATAAAAAAATATTTTTATTTTTAAACAAAATCTAAAAATTAAAAGTAAACTAAATTAAAAAAGACAAACAAATTATATATCTAATCTAAAAATTAAAAGTAAACTAAATTAAAAAAGACAAACAAATTAAATAAATAATATAAAATAAGATCCTAAAAATTAAATGAAATTGAAATAATGAGGCGTATTCTTGTTTTCTTACGAATCGAAAATTTGAAATTTTTGTATAGAAAATGATAGGAAAATTTCGTGAAACAATAGTAAATAGATGGAAACGAAAATTGAAAAAGCGAACCGGTTTTGGGAAAATGAAACTATTTCTGACTTTGTACAAAATAAAAAAGGTATCGTATTTTTATAACGATTTCCAACTTTTTGTTTGTTACAATGTTGCGCATTTCACCTACATAAAAACATGCGTTATATTGAAAAACCTTTGTGAGACCGTCAGCATAAAAAAGTCCAAAATCAACGAAGTTTTGGGCCATTTCCAACTTACACATTATTATACTAAAATTAAATGGGCTATAAATGTTGATTAAAAAGAGTGAAATTTTTTAAATTTGATTAATTATTTTTAAACTTTGTACAAACTTTTAAACTTTCATTTATATATTTTTATACTCCTAATATGAACTATAGGCGCATTCTTTTGCAACCGAGCTACAAAAGAACACTCGCTTAAATGACGAAATACCTGCAAAGCAACAAAACAAACTCGGCTATTTACCCAAGTTCAGCCAGGTCGGTTAAAAAATAAGCGACCGGAAGGGTAGTGTTGGTAAGTGAAAAAACTGCTCTATTGTGAATTGTTAATGGGAAAGTGAAGAGGGAAATTTTTGTTTTCATATGTATGCACATGATTTATATTTTAAATAAAAATATATAAATTACGCAAATACTTCGCATAATTTCTCATTTCTGTTGGTTTTTGTGTCTAAATGCCGTTAAACTAATCAGCTAAGTAGCTAAACGGCAATTTTACCCGAGTTGAGCGTTCTTTTGTCGCTCGTTTATAAAAAAATTCAGCTTATATAAAAAATTAGTTTTTTTTTAATTCATTTACAAAGTTCTTACCTCATTTATGAAAAATAGTGATAGTAACTTATGCATCTCCACCAGTGTACATTATGTATTTCTCACCACAAACCAAACCAAAATTCATGTCCCTTCAATTTTAGGTTCTTTATTAGTGCAATGTGGCAGACACTTAAAAATTTTCTTGCATACAAAACAAAAGAAAATAACTTAAGGATATGCATATATGTAAATATGCTTGTGTATACGAGTATATATACAAAATCGTTTAGCTATTCGTTTTTCCAGTCTCTAAATGTATTTAGATCCATCTCAAAAAGATCGTGGGAGCAATGAAACCAAGGCATAATCCATTTTCTGTTTTCCTTTTTTCTATGCAATATTTTGCAAATCGATACTTTATTTTTACATATGCATGCACACGTCCTTCAAAAGAGTATTAACTCCCCCCTCTTTGCAAAACAAAAAATAAAAACATATGTATGTAAGTGCATTATGGTGCATGACTCTTCATACAAAAACATAACGGCCAGTTTTCTTAACAGAACTATAAAATTTATTATATGTTAAGATTTCCGTAAAAAAACAAATATTTCCGAAAAATATTAAGATTCACGTAAGCTGGACCGATTTGCAAATACCTGCCACCAAAAACTTCATTACTTTGATTCCGCTCATAAATTTTTCAAACATTTTTTATCCTGACCTTTTAAGCTTAAACTCTTCTATCGTCTGAGGTGATACCCGCAACTTTTTTGGTGAGGCATCCTAATGTACATATACAACCTATGGAAGATTGCCAGCAGTGCATTTCAACGACTCTTTCTAAAACGCCGCATGCATTAATTTCCGCTTTCCTCCTTTCTTTCTTTTTGCAATTTTCACTTTGTGCTATTCAGATATTCTTGCATGTATTGTATGTTTCATCGTACTCGTATGTGCGTTTTAGCATTTTTTGTATTGGTTACATACCATGATATTAGCAATCCTTACAAAGCAGCTATCAACAGGTGTTGCCTGCCTGGCTGTTGCCGGCTGCATTTAGCTTCCTAGGTAAATAGTCTACCAGCGCATATGTGTGTATGTGAGCAATTTATGGCAAGGTGTTTCCTTTGTGTCTCCTTCCTTTTTCTCTTCTCGTTTTGTCTATAATTTTACATTGCTGCAGCTACTTAGCTACTTGAAGCAGCTATTTGATATGTTGGTGGCAAAGTGTAAATTAATCGCTTCAGCGCCCTTTACACCGCCACAATATTGGCTAATTTACCAACATTGTTTGTAAGTGTTTTTACTCCTCTCCATAAGAATTTCAAAAGCAGTCCCTTTAACCTGTTTGCACCAGTTAAGGGCGCAAAACTTAATTGGCTTTAATGCCATTATTTACTACCTTCTTGTTTAACCTTCTTACTGACTCGATTCGTATAATTGATTTCATTATTTCCACATCCATTTAGCTTCACTCAACTCTCTCTTAACCCTTTCATGCCCAAATTAAAAAAGGTAAGGCTAACACTTTTTATGGCATATTATTATTGGTATAATATTTAAGATTTAATGTTTCATTTCATTTTCTTTAATAAATCTTATAACCAGGGAACGGATTTTACGGAAATTGCCTTTTTTTCTGCTAAAGAGATAGAGTATATTCGATTAAGAATGTCCACGATTTAGTTTTCCCTGATTCCATATATACACATTTGATGTTGCCTTTTTTTGACTTTTTTAAGATATTTGCCTTTTCTACCTTTAAAAAAGTGATTATAACATTTACAATTTTTTTTTTAAATTAAAAAATATACACATGCCCATGCGGCTTATACAGGGACCTCTTGCCAAATTGGTGTTGGAAAAATTCAAAGCCGTTTTCTCCGCTAACGTAGGCTTGGAGACAGTTTTACGCCGACTCTGAACGGCGATTGTATGTTTTTTATGAGAAGCTGTTTTTCATGGCAGAAGTACACTCGGAGGTTTGCCATTGCCTGCCGAGGGGCGACCGCTGTTAAGAAAAAACATTCTATATTTTTTGTGATGTTGCTTTGACCAGGGCTTCAACTGAGGCCCTGCGGAGTGGTAGCGCGCACAGCTAACCACTACACCACAGCGGCCACCGATGTGTACATCAGGGTGGTCCAAAAATGCATGTGAAAAAGTAAAGTCGGATTTTTTATGCTCTCATCCCCTAGAATTGTTCTATACCGAAAAAATGTACCCATGTATTTTATTTTTTATTTTGAAATCAAGATTTTGGGGTCGCTCAAAGTGCTCAAAGTTTTCTATGTATTTTATGGGGGGCGTGGTACCACCTACTTACATATAACTATATAAGTGTATATCACTACCCGCCTTACCGACTTCCACCCAACTTGATCCTATTACTTCAGTTTATCATAGCAAATTATCGAAACTGTTTGACATCGGGGAAAAATACTCTTGTTTATAATGCAGTTTACGAAAGGTGAATCAGCTATTTTTAATACGGTTTCGCCCGAACTTGTACATACTCCTTTACTTATTTTATATTGAAATAAAAAAATGTTTAGAGGCTGCTTTTTTTGCGCCAAGGTCGGTCTTGAGTAAATTAGCTTAAATAGTTACTATTTCTGTAAA
>NW_023458556.1:37055716-37057852 GCF_013731165.1 Rhagoletis pomonella
TTGCCCTTCCCCGGTGCAAAATGTGTTAGAGGTTACTCTCAACCCTGTAAAAGGGCATGTTTTCGCCTACTTGTCCGTGTCTAGTTCAAGCAATTCATAATATTGTCGTTTTAAGCAACTATCTGATTTTCAGGGCAACCATTACCTCTGACCAAAGTTTCAAAGGGCAAGGAATGTGCATTTTTTGCCTTACAAGAGTGTGACATCTTAAGAAACGAACACAAAATTTTCTCACTCTTTGCCTTTATTTTAGAACCGAATACGAACAGAGCAAGGGGCAATCAAAAGGCGAAATTTTTTGGTAGAAACGAAATCACCATTACTCTAAGGACATCATCCGAGCGTTGAGCAGATGTTCATACTTTTACTATTTCTTTATACATACATATGTACAGTGACTCAAACAGGTGTTCACATGTTGATTCTTTTCAAATTTGATTTTTAATTAAACGCAAGCCATATTAAACAGGAAGTAGCAGTAGAGCAGCTGATTTATTTTCTTTTTTTTCAAATTGTTTATTAAGATTCTAAATTGTCAAAAAAATGCGATGGAAAACCAGCCTTTGGAAAATTTGCTTAACTCAGGAACATAAACGCTGATTGTTGGGTCTTACAGAGTATGTATGATGCTTCTGCATTGAAATTTTCCCAATTTAGAAAAAAAAATTAAGAAATATTTCCTCGAAAATTTGAACTTTTAATCTGAATTTTTAGAACTTATTTCGTTTGCTCCCCCCCCCCTGAAAGCAAAAACACAATAATTTTGATGGCTATCCACTCTTTGTATATTTTATACACCTTTATTCTTTCTCCTTTTCTTTAACCATTTTCAAATTCACATTTTTATAACTTTTTTGTTTAGTAATGTTAACATTTTTTAATTTTTTTTTCATAACTACATACATATGTATTTGCCTTATACATAAAATATGTATGTACATTAAGCCGTATCACATATGAAAGAAAAAAAAAATTAAAAACATCGGATAGCAAATAAGAAACTTATAGCAAACAACGTGATTTAGCGGTTTTTCGCGTGCGCATAAAAAAAAATAACAACCAAAATTTTGTTCTCGACATAAGTATTCAAATAAAACTGACACACGCAAAACTTTTTTTCGCGATACGCCTTAATCTACATAACATACATATCCACATACATACATATTTTTACCTAAAGTATAACTCATGCAGGTTGCCAATGTTCATAATATATTTCATGCAATAAATTACGTAAGTAGTTCAGCTAAGATCCATCTACTAGGCTTTAGCGACTATTAGAAACAAAACCCATCAAAATAATCTGAAAAGAAAGTTTTGCTAAAATAATTAACAAAGTTTTTCTCTTATCCACTTAACACAACAACTCGCATTTATTAATGCCACATATGAAAGTCATATTATAAAAAATCTGTTATGTAAAAGCATTATATGTACATATGTATGTGTATAGCTACTAGATGAAAATAATAAAGGTTTTAATATTAGAAAGTAAAATCAACTTTGTTCGATGACTCATAATTCAAGAAACGCAGAAAAGATACATAAATACGCGTCGAGAGTTAAATTGTGGAAGGGAATTAATTTTCGTGGGATAAATATAATATGTACATACATACATATGTGTTTAATGCGAATGTGTTTTGTTTCTTAGTATGTATTAATGTTAAACAGCCAATCACCGGAAAAGGCAAATAAGATTTTCACAATTTAATTTCGGAATGCTGATTTAAATTATAAAGACTTTATGCAAAGATATCAGTAATACTAAATTTTGTCAAATATTTTAAATATATAAATATATAAATATTTTAAGCAAAAACAACCGCTAGGATGCGCCGTAATCAGCGTTAGAACTTCACTACTAGGCTACTCCGTTTTACCCACGATCTACATACTTCGGTTTCCCAAATAATAAAGAGCACTTATTCCAGTTTCTGAACCCAAAAGATTGTCTTAGCCTTCGAATACATTTTTCGCTAAAAAATACTACACTTTTTTTTAATAGAAGAGGTCAAAGAGTGATGTAATTTTTTAACTTTTCTTTAAATTTTCTAAAAAAGAGATTTATAAGGCCATGAAATAGTATTCAAATGTTCATTTTTTTGAGATATTGGTTTATGATTTTTCCTGGTG
>NW_023458556.1:37057952-37064617 GCF_013731165.1 Rhagoletis pomonella
CAGGGTTGAGAGTAACCTCTAACACATTTTGCACCGGGGAAGGGCAACATTTTTTTAGAAGAAACGAAATCACCTAAGCGCTTCCTAGCAAAAAAGATAAGATTTTAAGCAAGTACATATGTATGTACATAAAATCATGCCTTTGTGCACATACTTATGTAGGTACTTTGTAGATTTTAGGTAAGTGTTTACATACAAATCAATTTTGTGGATGCCACTACCTGGTTTTGTGTTTTGATGAGTTGATTGTATGCCTGTTAATTTGTAGCAACTGTACGCTGCACAGTGGTATAGCCCCATATTTTTATTTTAGAAAAAGGCTAAGTGATTTTGATCGTTTTCTTATTGGTTTTTCGAACTCACTAAACTATTTGAAACTGCATTCAAGTGTTTTTATTTGGTATCTGTTTACATATCGACGCGTCCAAGCCATACCATGCTAAGTCACCTTAGTCTTACTCAGACTTAGATGGTTTGGAGACGTCGATGTGTATATTAATAATAATAATAATAGATTGGCGCTTACACATATGCTAGTGTTTGGCCGAGCTTCTCCTTCAATTTGTGGCGTGCGCTTTGATGTTGTCACACAAAGGGGAAGAACCTACAGTTTTACGCCGACTCTGAACGGCGATTGTATGTTTTTTATGAGAAGCTGTTTTTCATGGCAGAAGTAGACTTGGAGGTTTGCCATTGCCTGCCGAGGGGCGACCGCTGTTAAGAAAAAACCTTCTATATTTTTTGCGATGTTGCTTTGACCAGGGCTTCAACTGAGGCCCTGCGGAGTGGTAGCGCGCACAGCTAACCACTACATCACAGCGACCACCGATGTGTACATCAGGGTGGTCCAAAAATGCATGTGAAAAAGTAAAGTCGGAATTTGTATGCTCTCATCCCCTAGAATTGTTCTATACCGAAAAAATGTACCCATGTTTTTTTATTTTTTATTTTGAAATCAAAATTTAGGGGTCGCTCAAAGTGCTCAAAGTTTTCAATGTATTTTATAGGGGGCGTGGTACCACCCACTTACATATAACTATATAAGTGTATATCAATACCCGCCTTACCGACTTCCACCCAACTTGAACCTATTACTTCAGTTTATCATAGCAAGTTATCGAAACTGTTTGACATCGGGGAAAAATACTCTTGTTTATAATGCAGTTTACGAAAGGTGAATCAGCTATTTTTAATACAGTTTCGCCCGAACTTATACATACTCCTTTACTTATTTTATATTGAAATAAAAAAATGTTTAGAGGCTGCTTTTTTGCGCCCAGGTCGGTCTTGAGTAAATTAGCTTAAATAGTTACTATTTCTGTAAATTACCGTTACATGGGAGGTGGGCGTGGTTCTTGTCTGATTTCAAAAATTTTCAACGGGTTTCTTAGTCAGGTCCTAAGAAATGCACTGCACCGAGTTTGGCACGGGTTGGTGAAGGGACTACAGAGATACAGCATTTCATCATAAATGGACGGTGTCACGCCCATTTTCCAAAAATTTTATAACTGTCTTATTTTATGTTAAAATTCTATTTCGCATACAAACTTTCAACAATTTGGATCCAGTATTTGCGGGAACATCGTAGTTTTTGCATATTTCGAAAAAATGCCGTTATATGGGAGGTGGGCGTGGTTATTATCCAACTTTGCCCATTTTCAATCCCAACCTACCCTGCATAAAAGGCAACCTACTCACCAAATTTCGTTGACATATCTCAATGGTTTTCGAGTTATCGTGTATACGGACAGACGGACGGACATGGCTTAATCGATTTCTCTTTTCATTCTGAGCATTTATGTACATATACATTTGTCTATATCCATCTCGATTCGTTTGGCTGTTACAAACAACCGTTATGCGAACAAAGTTATAATACCCTTGTGCACAAGTGCGCTCGGCTATAAAAGTAGGGTATATCTTTTCGGTATGGAACAATACTAGGAGATGAGGGCCTTAAATTCCCGACTTTACTTTTTTTTTGACTACCCTAATGTACATACATATACTCCAGTTATTCTCCATGTCTATCTTCGTCAAAAACTTAACAAATCACCTAGTTTGCTTAATATTCCCTCACACGCCAAACACGTTACAGATTCGTATTTTGTAATGAGGGGTTGTGCGAAAAAATACACATAAAATAAAATAAATTCAGATTCGCAAAACCTTAAATGCCATTCATTAACATGGATATGTTATGTATGCATGTATTTGTGTATTACTGTTGTACTTTTCGCAAACTCCCGCGTCTTATTTCATAGCTTGCATTTGTTGCACTTCCAAGAATTGGCCAAAAATAATACGCAAAGGAAATACACTAAATTACATTTTTGTTGTTCTACGAGTGAAGGTAAAAACCTTACAGGAAAGAATTGGTCTCACGTCTCTCTCTTTCCAATGAACAAGTAGGATGTTTTACGGATATGCACCTGGAACATCTGGACTGCAGACCATCTATAGGGAAGGTGCCTCTATCCAACTGCTGGATGTCGTGGACAAATACCAGGCTGACATCACCGCAGTATAGAAAATGCTATTTAGGTGGCATGGCTGCAAAAAAAAAGTACAGCATGCGACATCTATTACATGCCATGAGACGGGACACAAATTTGGTCTGGGATTTGTGGTTCGGCGGAGACTCCAACACTTTGTCTCCAGGTTTAACCTCATCAGTAAACGAATTGCCACAATCCGCTTTTTTTTTGACGAAGGATTGGTTACGGATCGCTGTTTTGGGCGCAACGAAAACGTAGACTTTGGGTATTGCCTCGAAATCTTGCGTTCAACGACAATTAAAAACTGTAGTAACTTTAAATTTAGGTATGTAAATGAGCTCTTTACTTTTAAAAGTTTGCTTAGCCGTTTCCATCAGGGTATGTTCATTCACGTATGTTATGGGTTTGTATTTATTTTTGGATATCCATATTTACATCCGTACACTCTGCGTACTTTCCTTGCATTTATCTACATACATATCTACATACCTAGTTGTCCTTTCTTTTATTTGGCAAAATGATATGTACGATTTATTTTGTATTGTCGAACAACTTAACCTGTTTTGTCTTGCTTTTGTGCCGAAATTTGCGTCGGTTGTATTACTTACCTGGCTTTTGTCTATTACTTTGCCTCTTCTCGGTGCCCCACATTTCGTTTTACCTCTCTTGGTTATTTAAGCAAATGCAGTTGACAGACATCCTGTGTCGGTTGATGCAACGAAACTTATTTCTTGTGAAATCCTTTACCCAAATTTATTGTAAGGATTATATGTAGGTATGAAACAAAAGATTTTTAATTCAAGACTAGTGAAATTGTGGTGATTTTGCATGAACCTTATGAAAATCAGTGCATGGAGTTTCACAATTAAAGGCGAATAAAAATGTTGAAAATTTGTATGCAAGACTTCTAGAAAATTTCAAAGCCACTGGATTTGACGCATATAGTTATACAGATTACCTTGTAATCCACATTGCATGAGGGGAGAATATGCTCCTGACTGCAGGCAGTCCAGAGTTTCAGCTCTAGATTGGTGCACTGAGAAGGACTTGTCAATAAACCCAAAAAAGTCCATCATCATATACATACATACATATTTAATAATCAAAACGCGGGTAAACATTAATAGCCGAAAACTCTTCTTAAACGGCTTTGACGGCAACGAAAGGACCGACCCCCTTGCGAATTGCGAGGCCCCACCCGTCCCGTATGACCCTCAGCCTTGCTGGGCCCATACAAGCGATACGAGGCAGAGCTCCTAACAAGGTGGTAGGACTTTCAGATTGCAGCCCAGTACCGTATGCCAAAAGAAAATCCAATAGATTTATAACCCCATCTCGCCTAGTCTCTAAACGACTGCTTAAGCTTAGCAGCATAGTGCAAGCTAAGGTATCAGTTTGTAAAATGGGACTCTATGAAAAGATAAACTGCGGATGCTGTGAGCTGATACTAACCTAAGACTTGTACACCTTGGAGGACGACTGGATTGTCTCCATACAGAATCTGGAGTATGTAGGGTTGCCAGATTTTTTATGCGCGAAATCAGTACGTTAGACTTTTTCATGCTAAAAAACTCAGTACTTTTCAGTACATTTTTCTTCAAAGCAAAATTATGAATGTAAGTATCAGATAATACTCATCATATACACAGTATTTTATATTTACGACATTTTTGAATAGCAATAATGAGATCATTTCCATCGCCAGTGTTTAAATAGTCAAAAAATTCTATGTATATTTTTCATTTTAAAATTACTTTTAATATGAAGTTCACTTTAAAAATTTTTAATTAGAAGCCGGTTTCCTTCTTTGCGCCAGGAAGAAAACTTTATACTTAAGATCCTCTCAGTTGCTTCGTTTGAGTGTGGTATTGAAAAAAAAAACTAAATTACATATTTTTTCAAACTGTGGAAAAGTACCACTATTTAAAGACTTCATCTATAATTCCTCATGGCTTAAATTAATTTTTTCAACTACGCAAAAACTAAAAGAGTATCTAACTCTATATCTTGTATGCAAAACTCTTTTACAATGTGAGTAAATTGTGAAAAAAGAATTGTAAGTTATAGGCAAAAGCCATTCGAATATTCAAATTTGTTGTTATTAAACTGAAAGTTATTTTCGAGATAACTAGCCTTCTTTTTAAATAATTAAACCTCCAACATATCGAGGGCTTATATTCAATACCCCCTATCTGCATTTTTCACAAAATTGAGATTCTAATACAAAATTCCACCAAAGACTTAACTGTCTTCGGTGATGTTAATGCTGACCTTGTATCACGCTTGACAGAAGAATTTACTTTTAAATTGCAAAGTCATAATTAACACCAGCGATGACAAATAAGACCCAGATGGGTTCTAACATCACAAAGTTGTTTTTGTGAAAATTGCAGATAGAGGCTATTGAATATAAGCCCTCTATATTAGGTTTGTTCCACAAGCTAGTTGTAGAAAAACTCTAGCAAAGTTCAAAACTGTGAGCGTATATCACAGAAACTCTAAAACTTACTTGTGGAACGCGTATGTGTAACTCGAAGTTACTTCGAGTAGATTGTGGACCAAACCTATTATCGCAACTGGTACGTAACGACGCGGCGATATGCCCATAAAACGATTGATATTTTTTTTATATTAATTTCTTGGGCATATCAAACATTATCTGAAACATGTCAACTATAATTAAATTATCTTCTTACTTTTTACAGTACAGTTTAAGGAAGTTACAACGTTATGCAAAAACTTTAAGAAAATCCTAAAGTTTTTTGTTTGAATTGAAAATTCAGTACAAATCAGTACAAATTTTGAAAAATCAGGACATTAGCGTACTGATTGAAGAAATGAATAAAATCAGTACAAGAGTTGAAAAATCAGTACTGTACTGATAAAATCAGTACGTCTGGCAACCGTAGGAGTATGACACCCTCCAAGTTTCATAAATAGCCCAAAGCGTAAATCTGGCTATGTCGCAGCGCTAGTATGCCCTAATAACAACAAACAATATTAAAATTAATGAATACGCTTACTTAGACGCAACCCCGAGTAAATACATAAAGGGGCATATAATAGCGAAAAAGGCAGGAAAAGGCACTAGGTATTGCAAAAAAAACAAAATAAGCCACCAAAAAAAAGCCATAAAATACGAAGAACAATTAAAAAAAACATTTATTTTAGAAATGTTTATATTACAAGTAAAAAGAGAAAAACTATGAACTAGTTTCATTATATGAAAAGTTTTTACTTTGAATCTTTGACTATTTTATCCTTTCGAGTTTCTAGCTCATAAAACTTTAATCTGTATATTTGTAGTAACATTGAACCACAAGATGCATTTTGAAGTTTTCTGGCAGCATTTTCATTCGATTTTCGCGAAGAAAAGCCTTGAATGTACTAAATGTGCGCTCGACGTAAGTTGATACAAGTGGAGCCCAATTTAAATATGGAACGTTTGAAACTTTTTCCTCGCCCTTTACGAGTGTACTTCTGCTATGAAAAACAGCTTCTCATAAAAAACATACAATCACCGTTCAGAGTCGGCGTAAAATTGTAGGTCCTTCCCCTTTGTGTGACAACATCAAAGCGCACGCCACAAATTGAAGGAGAAGCTCGGCCAAACACTAGCATATGTGTAAGCGCCAATCTATTATTATTATTATTAATATACACATCGACGTCTCCAAACCATCTAAGTCTGAGTAAGACTAAGGTGACTTAGCATGGTATGGCTTGGACGCGTCGATATGTAAATAGATACGAAATAAAAACACTTTAATGCAGTTTCAAATAGTTTAGTGAGTTCGAAAAACCAATAAGAAAACGATCAAAATCACTTAGTGAGTGTCCAAAACATTTAGCCTTTTTCTAAAATAAGAATATGGGGCTATACCACTGTGCAGCGTACAGTTGCTACAAATTAACAGGCATACAATCAACTCATCAAAACACAAAACCAGGTAGTGGCATCCACAAAATTGATTTGTATGTAAACACTTACCTAAAATCTACAAAGTACCTACATGAGTATGGCACAAAGGCATGATTTTATGTACATATGTACTTGCTTAAAATCTTATCTTTTTTGCTAGGAAGCGCTTAAGGTGATTTCGTTTCTTCCAAAAAAATTTTGCCCTTCCCCGGTGCAAAATGTGTTAGAGGTTACTCTCAACCCTG
>NW_023458556.1:37064717-37066451 GCF_013731165.1 Rhagoletis pomonella
AATGCGAAGATTTCACTTTTCAGGTGGCTAATAAGAATACATATTTACATACCCTGCAGAAAAAAATTTTAATTGATAAAGAATAACCCACTTGTAGTTAGCTTTTTTCAGGATTTCTATAAAATATATAACTTGTAGTTAGCTACAAAAAGCTAACTTGAAACTAGTAGACAAGTAATGCAGGAGATGGTTTTCTTTAAACGCGTTTCTATTTAAATATCCTGCACTTCGCAAATACTTTTTCGAATTGAGGACAAATAAAAGGAAGATCGAAATTTCATATTATCATAAATAAATAAAAAAATTAAATTAAAAAAATATTTTGTTTTTCCTATTGATATTTTATGTCCAAAAGTAGTTAGTTACAAGTTATATCAAATGCTTGTGACCCATATAATGTTTTTTTAATCATATAATATTTGGACAGTGACAGCGCTTTCCCGTAGGAGATCTTGACAGAAAGTTGGTATCATATCTCCGCGGAACGAAATGAATCGCTTTAGGGCCACACCACACGATTGGTGCATTTGTACAGATTTGTACATTTAGGCCAAGAGTTTTTTGGTCTAGAAATTTATATAGATAGATAATGAGTTCAACTCAATAAAAAAAAACTTCCAAACAACGCCATTCCCAATCGCGTCATTGATTTGGATTTTACGCTTTAAAAACGTTGGGAAATAATGCAAACTCCAGCAGCTCGAAATGGACAACGATGATTTTGTTCGAAAAATCATGTTTTCTGTTGAAGCGTATTTTCATCTCGGCGGCTATGTTAATAAGCAAAACTGGCGAATCTGGGGATCGGAAAACCCACACGTGAACGTCAAGAAACTAATGCGTGCTCAGTGAGTGACAGTTTACTGCAGATCTTGCAGCGGTGGCATCATTGGACCGTTTTTCTTTGAAAATGCTGCTGGAAAGCGATTTCGGTCAACGGTGAGCGCTTCAGAAGTATAATAAATGACATGGAGTGGTCTAATCGCTGTTTGACTGTCAGGATAAATAGTAACGGACTGTACAAAAGGTGCAACACTATTAAGACACAGGGCAGTCTCCTTTATACATAGCTGTTAATTCGGCCTGGAAAACGCTACATTGGCCAGAGGGCCGCATGATGAGATTTTGTGAGAGGTCTTTAAAGTAAAGTCCGCTGCCAACCCAGTTGTCAAGCTTTGAACTATCCGCAAAAATTTCGGCAGACCATAGATCTAAGACCGAGCAGCTTATGCAGTCGCTACTGTATAAATGTCATGATTTAGCTCTTTTTTTGGTTTTGATAATCCATTTAGTGTGGCGTATTATGTAAGTTTTTCAATAGGTCCAGTCCCTTCCTCTCCTTCTATTTATGATATGCAACAGAGATTTTCTGCCTATTGAAATAGGATTAGTTAGTCACTGAAATTTTCTCGTCGTAGCTTCATTATCAGCAGAAATAATTTCTAAAAAATGCTAGGTAAATATGAAATGCGTTTATGTATTTATTAGCTCTTTCAAATTTTATATATTTATGATTATCTTCCGAACACTTTTGCTCGTGCGTTAGTAAAGTATATTTTTTTTTTCTTTTATGAAAACCTTCACCATACATGTCGGCGGCTGTGGTGTAGTGGTAAGCAGTGCGCGCTTCCACTCCACAATGCCTGGGTTCAAACCCTGGTCAAAGCAACATCGCAAAAATATAAAAAAAAAGGTTTTTTCTTAACAGCGGTCGTCCCTCGGCAGGCAATGGCA
>NW_023458556.1:37066551-37068322 GCF_013731165.1 Rhagoletis pomonella
TCTGTGTATATTTTTAGCGCATAATTTCAAAAATGCCAAATTTTGAATTGTGTCACTTTTGAAGATCGTGTGCGATATGTATGGTGAAGGTTTTTATAAAAGAAAAAAAATATACTTTACTAACGCACGAGCAAAAGTGTTCGGAAGATAATCATAAATATATAAAATTTGAAAGAGCTAATAAATACATAAACGCATTTCATATTTACCTAGCATTTTTTAGAAATTATTTCTGCTGATAGTGAAGCTACGACGAGAAAATTTCAGTGACTAACTAATCCTATTTCAATAGGCAGAAAATCTCTGATGCATATCATAAATAGAAGGAGAGGAAGGGACTGGACCTATTGAAAAACTTACATAATACGCCACACTAAATGGATTATCAAAACCAAAAAAGAGCTAAATGATGACATTTATACAGTAGCGACTGCATAAGCTGCTCGGACTTAGATCTATGGTCTGCCGAAATTTTTGCGGATAGTTCAAAGCTTGGCAACTGGGTTGGCAGCGGACTTTATTTTAAAGACCTCTCACAAAATCTCATCATGCGGCCCTCTGGCCAATGTAGCGTTTTCCAGGCCGAATTAACAGCTATGTATAAAGGAGACTGCCCTGTGTCTTAATAGTGTTGCACCTTCTGTACAGTCCGTTACTATTTATTCTGACAGTCAAACAGCGATTAGATCACTCCATGTCATTTATTATACTTCTGTAGCGCTCACCGTTGACCGAAATGGCGTTTCCAGCAGCATTTTCAAAGAAAAACGGTCCAATGATGCCACCGCTGCAAGATCTGCAGTAAACTGTCACTCACTGAGCACGCATTAGTTTCTTGACGATCACGTGTGGGTTTTCCGATCCCCAGATTCGCCAGTTTTGCTTATAAACATAGCCGCCGAGATGAAAATACGCTTCAACAGAAAACATGATTTTTCGAACAAAATCATCGTTGTCCATTTCGAACTGCTGGAGTTTGCATTATTTCCCAACGTTTTTCAAGCGTAAAATCCAAATCAATGACGCGATTGGGAATGGCGTTGTTTGGAAGTTTTTTTTTATTGAGTTGAACTCATTATCTTTATAAATTTCTAGACGAAAAAACTCTGGGCCTAAATGTACAAATCTGTACAAATGCACCAATTGTGTGGTGTGGCCCTAAAGCGATTCATTTCGTTCCGCGGAGATATGATACCAACTTTTTGTCAAGATTTCCTACGGGAAAGCGCTGTCACTGTCCAAATATTATATGATTAAAAAAAACATTATATGGGCCACAAGCATTTGATATAACTTACTTGTAACTAACTACTTTTGGACATAAAATATCAATAGGAAAAACAAAATATTTTTTTATTTAATTTTTTTATTTATTTACTTTATTACATTTCATATTTGTTTATATATTCTGCTGTGGGTGGTCCCATATTCGAACTCCGTCAGACATAACTTCAAAATGATAATATGAAATTTCGATCTTCCTTTTATTTGTCCTCAATTCGAAAAAGTATTTGCGAAGTGCAGGATATTTAAATAGAAACGCGTTTAAAGAAAACCATCTCCTGCATTACTTGTCTACTAGTTTCAATTTAGCTTTTTGTAGCTAACTACAAGTTATATATTTTATAGAAATCCTGAAAAAAGGTTAACTACAAGTGGGTTATTTTTTATCAATTAAAATTTTTTTTCTGCAGGGTATGTATGTATGTGTGTATGTGTGCATCTAAATATGTATTCTTATTAGCCACCTGAAAAGTGAAATCTTCGCATT
>NW_023458556.1:37068422-37073218 GCF_013731165.1 Rhagoletis pomonella
TCTGCCAAAATCGCTTAGGCTGTTACAGCGCCAAACAAGAAGAAGATGTATTTTTAACCGACTTCACAAAAAGGAGAAGGTTATCAATTCATCGGAATATTTGATTTTTATCTTTAATGTATGTTACCGCATAACTTTGGACCACGTTAGCCGACTTCTATAATTTTTTAAAGGAAAGGTGTTACCTCACAGGTGGTCCCATACTAATTTGGTTTAAACCCGATCATTGGATCATGAAGAAATTAACGATAATATAAAATTTGTATATGAGAAATGAAGTCGTTTTTGTTTTTCGCTTCAAAATTACTTGCTTACACTTCTGTTGTAACATTAAGGTGGATCTCCATAGCATGCGTATACGTACATATGTATGCGTGCGTTAGACATAACAAAATTGAATATACAAAATTTTATGGTAGCACCCATGATACAAAAATACAAGGTAGTTTCATTTAAATTTTTTTTGATTAAAAAGCAGATTATTGACATTCTCCCTGATGTCAACATTTGGCATAGCGTTGCCACATCGGAAATTTGTAGGAGAGGGTAATTTCAAATCATATATAAACATATAACACAAAAACTTAGTAAGGAAAATACTTTGTTTTAAAAATTAATTCAAATATTTTGTCTAAAGTCATTGATAATATAGCTAAAGAAAAAGAAAAAAGTTTCAGAAATAAAATACTTTTGTTGGCATGTATCCATTTTATATATTTTAAGATAAGTTTCAAAGTTTTTTAATTTTATTTAAGTAATTTATTTTGGACAAAGTATTTTTTCAAGAAAAACATTGTTAATATCCATATATTTTATATTAAAAATTTGATATATAAATAGTAGCGTTTTGAATTAAAAACATTTTTAAAATTAATTAAAACTAAATCTTTAGTGATTGGCTATGCGAAAATTTTTTTCATTTTCTTATTAACCCTGCCAATTTTGTTTCGTTTTATTTTATTATTAAGATATCTAATCCGAAAAAATGTCCTACCTAAATAAAACCGCTTTAGAATTTTTTGATCTAAACTAATGTTCGTGTTTAACAATAAATTTTGCATGTAATTTAGGTCTGTGGTTAATAGATCCCCATTAATTTTGATAAAAATTGCATTAGCCTGCTCCAAAAAACTTAAAAACTCCGGTTGACTATTTTCAGCAGATGATCGCATCCAAATTGACTCAAGCCCATTTTTGAAATTATGTAGCCGCCAAAGTTTTCCAGGCCATCGAGCTCAATATCACTCAGCGCGGTCATGCGATCCAAAAAATCATTGGCTTCTTCCTGTTCTTGAAGCTACAACAGATATGTATACGGATGTTTGCAATATAATCTATATTTAAAGTAATAAAAGTAGACGATTTTCTACCTCGATATGCTCTTCTGGTGACAAGGGAACATCGTTTATTTCTTTGAAGACATGATGTGTGAGTATTTCGTCCTCTATAGCTTCAAAACTTACTAAAGCATCATTTGTTTTCTCCACATTGGCTTCTGAGCACAACATGTTTTCATTTCGACCTAAGACCCTGTTGGTTCAATTCCAAACAGATTTTCTTCACTTCTAAATAAATTCAAAGGAACATGTTTTTTTTTTGTGTTGCTTATAAGAAAGTTTAACACACATACCCCTCCAAATACGTGAGATATTTTTCCAAATTCTCTTCCGTTTCTTATGATTCACTACTGAAAATTGTGAATATCAAAATTTGGTCACATTTGCGATTATCATGCTTACTTTTTACACTTTGGCACTGCACTTCGGCTTAATCGTGCAGTCTTCTTGGCTAACGACATTTCATTCTTTGCAAAGTCACACTCCTTAACACCGCATGCCAGCAACCACTTCTCCCGAATGTGCGGAATAACGGGGAATTGGAAGAACCTTACCTTTGTACCTCTGCATAAATGTCTTGTATACGGGCATTGATTAAATAAACAGCTCATTTTTTCTTTTTATGTATTTTTTTTTTGAATTCAAACAAATTTTAATGTAGAATATTTATTTTATTTAATGTTTGACATAAAAAAATATTTTTTTGTATCATGGGTGGTAGCACGGAATGTCATAATCTGCTTAATCTGTTAATTGTAATGGTAGCACCCATGATACAAAAAACAAGGTAGTTCCATTGTCACTTTTTCGTCGCCATATTAACAACCTGACAATTAAGCAGATTGTGACATTTCGTGCTACCATACCCAATATCTAAAATCCTTAAAATTTTCTTATTAATTTTTTGTCGATTTAAAAATCTTTGTTCTTAAGCATGGTTTTTTATTCCTATTTCCCGTGAAAAAGCTGTTAAATTGCATATAAAATTTCTTCCTTCATTTCGTGCTCAAACATAGCATTAAAGACTTCACTTCGTGCCGCCAATATAGCTTTATGCGCTCGAAATTCCCTGCCGGCTACCGCCAACATTAAATCACTGAATTTCTCATTATGAAATAGCGCTCCCAAATGACGTTAGGGTATTTTAATTTGAATGGATTTTGATTTCCCAGAGCTATTCACGATGTCAGATAGAACGCTATCTTTACACAATATGGTCAATTTGTCTTCCCGTAAAAGACCTTTGCTTTCATTCAATAGAAAATCTCGCCGTATGAATTCTTCAATTCCCCACTTTTTAACCTTTCCGAAACGACGACAGGGCAATGCCATGGATTTGAATTCTCCCCCTTTCGCATTCAATTGGGAGCACATAAATTTGGCTCTAACTTCTGATCCGTTATACGGCGATGACAATACTAAATATATCGAGAGATAAACGGGACATCCTCGACACAATTCAAAATACCATTTCAGTTTGTCACAAGCACCGGTATAAAATGTGGACGATATCAGCGTGTCACCAGTTTCCTCGTAATATAAACTAAAATTGCTTATGGTCCACATATAGTTGAAGCTCTCCGCTTTCAACTGCGTGTTACACCAGTTCTCGGCAATCGGAGTATTTAGTGCCTGCGATGCTTCTCTACTAACCGCCATTGTATTAGATACTTGATGCGTTCGGTGGTATGTATGTAAGTAGGTAATTCTACCAGTTTCACTCGGGTTTAAGGTTTTTAAATGACTCCTTTTTATTCACGTATTGAATTCAGTTTTTATTAATATTTGAAAAACAAATTTTTTATTCGAATCGTAGAAACGAAAAAACTGGAAATTGCATGATACAAAAAACAAGGTAGTTCCATTGTCACTTTTTCGTCGCCATATTAACAACCTGACAATTAAGCAGATTGTGACATTTCGTGCTACCATACCCAATATCTAAAATCCTTCAAATTTTCTTATTAATTTTTTGTCGATTTAAAAATCTTTGTTCTTAAGCATAGTATTTTATTCCTATTTCCCGTGAAAAAGCTGTTAAATTGCATATAAAATTTCTTTCTCTGAAATAGGTGTGAAATTCCACAACATTTCCTCAGCAAAGTAGTATTCTGTTCACGCTGTGAAAAAGCTTGCAACATTTTTGCAAAATGAAGCTACCAACACAATTTTCATGACATTTTTAAATACACATGTACATTTTAAATTGTGTGAAAATTGACAGTTTATAGTAATGTAATCCCTCAAGCTTTAGCTTAACATGGTTCTAGGGATACACCCTGTGATCATGTTACTTTCCAGAAGGTGTCGCGGCCGTTTTTCTGTACATATTTCCATTGGAAATGCTTCCAGAGGTATCTATGCGTCACCAGAATTTTAGTTTATATGGCTTATACCATTTTTCATAGGTTTTGGATTGATTTCATTTACTTCTATTCCAAGTTCTACGGTGGCACGCTGCATTTTCCAATAAACCCATATTTTCCATGAGCTTGAGATTGACTTCATACACATACATATATCCATACCAAGTTCCAGAACTCTACCATAAATACTTCCACTACTACTACGAAAAATTCGATTTGTATTGGAGGTACCACACCCCCTTTAGATATCGGTTTTGTTTTAGCCTATACCCATTCTTGGAAGATTTGTGTCCGAAATTACAAAAAAATCGACATAGCCGGTATGGGCATTGTGACTCCTCAAGGTAAATGAACTAATGATTGCAAAAAATGAAATCAAACATCGTAGTTGGCCAAAAACGAACATTAGACTTCATTCTCTCAACTTCTCAGAATGTAGAAAAGCTAAGAAATATATAATAAGCTAGGATATATTAAAACAGCCTCCAGAACATTTTCCAAAAGACGCGCCTGAACTACACAAATTAGTTTGATAGAAAATTAGGTTTTATCTATCTATTTTATACTTCACTTTTGGCTGTGTCAAAATTTCATCTGAAAACAATATGTGATGCTGGAAAAATTTGGCGGCCATGGCTCCCAAAGTAAATTCCATTTGCTGTTAAATGGACAAAGACAATATGTATTAAATAACACGTCGAAATGTATAATTTCATTTGAATTATATCAGAATCATCGTATCAGATATAGAAAACTACATTGTGAAATAATCAGATGACTTGAGGACACTGAAAAAATTTTAAAATATGTTCACTAATTGTATTAATATTAAAATAATGATTTGGCAAGTTGTTATCGAATTTAATGTTAAATTTAAACGTTTTTAAGATAAGATATTAATTATTTTTAAAAGGTACATATTAACACAACTATTTTATTTATAATCCCAAATTTAGGATATAAAATCTCCCACACCAAAAAACTTACAATTGGGTAACGCCGCTGCGAATTTTTCACAACTGAGCAATTGTCAAAAATCTGCTTTTTAATCAAAAAGTTGTATATTGAAACTACCTTCTTTTTTGTATCATGG
>NW_023458556.1:37073318-37077439 GCF_013731165.1 Rhagoletis pomonella
TCAAATGTTCATTTTTTTGAGATATTGGTTTATGATTTTTCCTGGTGCTTCATTTGTTCAAGAACTCCCTGAAATTAGCCGACGAATATTTTTTTGAACCCCTTCAGGAGTCCTATTTAAAAAAAAAAAATTAACTAGAGGAAGAGGTTAGAATGTTATAAAACAAATATGGACAACTTTTTACGTTGCTATTCCTTTATAGATGCTAAATAGTATAGTTGCAGGACACGATTAACGGCTATTGTTATGCATTAGTTAATTTTTTTAAATAAAAAACGCAAAGTATCGACTACGGAATTTTATTTTCTGCTACGCTATTTCACTTTATTTATTCCGGTTTAGGCTTGCCGTAGTTCTAACCCTGGCCGTAATCTAAAAAAACATGGAAGGAGCATGAAGAAAAAGCACAAATAATGCCTTTCAACAATGTTTATTCATGTTTATTTGCACCAAAGTGCACTCAGAGGTCCTTTTGGTGAAAATAACCAAATTCAGATTCTTCGTTCTCAAAAACCCCCAGAAAGTTCTTTTGACGGTATAAATATTTCATTTTAGTTGTTTTAAATGCTGATGTGTGACCACCAACTTCAATTGAAAAAAAAAATGGTTAAACTGAGAAATTAGTTTTCTATAGACAATCCAGACTTTTAGAAAAACTTGGTTTCACCAACTCTCCAGTCGACTGCCGAACAGTGTAAATGGATGCAGATTCATGTAACGCCGCTTGACTCGAAAAATGGAACAAGTAGCGAATCGTAAATACTTTCTGTGCCCTTAATTTTAGTCTGATCGGAAACGTTTTATGCTATGCTATGTAATTAATCTCCTTTCATTTGCACTTTATTATTAATAAAAATGGTTAATACATTCGTCGCCGGAATAAATAAATGTTTCAAATGGCCTAATCCGTTTTTGGATATCTCCTTTACTTTCCGATATATTGAGTCAAATTTTGTCGTTAATTGAGCACAAATGAGTATCACGTTTTGTCGTATGTCTTACGACCTTCCGGTAAATTAAATTAATAAATTCTCCGATACTTTGCAGAAAATCTGTAGTATCTTTTTTTGAGGAAATTGAATTGCAAACATCAATCGCGATTTCCCAAAAGTCCTTAAATGTAACATACGACTTTAATTTATCCCGGCGAAGATAAAATTGAATTAAAATTAAATTGTTGGCTTTATTTGGGCTTACCAGCGGTAAACACTTTGAGAGAAAAGCGCAAGCGGCACGCAAATCTTCGTCGGTTAATTTAACCGTATCTTCGGCAACCGTAGGCCATTTTGAGTTCTTTATACTCATTTTGTCCAACATAATGCCTCATACTTAGCAATCGAATAGACTGAGAACTGGTGACTAACTAGGAAGGCCATCCATTCGGCCAACGCTATACGTTTTTTTTTTATACAAAATCTAAGAAAAAATTCACCTAAAAAGTGTACTTACATATCTCCCAAAGTTTACAATTACAATTCTATTTTATTTTTGACATTAAATTTGTTGTTTAATTTGTTTGTACTTTCTGTTTCTACTTTATTAAATATCCACTAATCTATACCTTATCATTCAGACTTTAGACATAAAAACAAGATTTTAATGATGTTTAGTTATTTCAGGACCATAATCAATACACAATTTTTGTTACTTAAAATATGATTATTAAAAAAATGAATTTTGCTCAATAAAAGATTTTGCATGGGAAAATGCTTCACTTTTGTTCACGAAAAAACAAATTTATTTCCCATTTTTTAATAATAAATATATCGAAATATCTGACTTTAAAATAATAAGCTCAAATTCTTTAGTTTATTTTCATTTCATTCGGTATCGATTACCGTGGAATGAGCCATATGCTATTATAAAACTGCATACCCAAAATGTTCTAAATATTAATATTAAAAAGTTCAAATTTGATGAATTTTCCTAAATTTTGTAAAAAGTTTTCAACTGTGAAAAAATTTTGATAGAAAAATAACAACAAAATATTTACTCGAGAAACATCTATGTATACTAGAGGGCTGCAAGAACTCATTCAAAACGACTTATGAATTATTCATATATAAAAAAAGGAATGAATGATTTCGACCTAAATTTTTTTTAATTTGAGTGAATACCTGTTCTGATATATGTGTCGGCATTACAATATTCAAACAAAGTGAAAATAAAATGAATTGAAATAAATTACAATTTTTTGTATTAATATCCAAAAATATTTTTTCTATGTATGTATGTATTGCTGCGCTCCTATTACAATACGAACAAACTTGTTTGTAGAAAAAAATGTTTACCGAAATGAGTTTGAATGTTTTGTGTGTTTCATTCATTCATTCATATTCTTCCATTTAAAGGTAGAAAAATTAAAACAGAACGCATATATACAAAATTCCAGACGCTGAGTATTTTGTATGTGAAGTAAAATATTAAAATCTAGTGTACTCTGTTTGGCTAGAAGTTTGAATGAATTCATGCAGCCCTCTAATGCCGATGTATTTACATCATAGATATAAAAAAAATAATGAGGGGATGGAGGTCTTTATTAGAGCAACAGAAGTCAACTCAACAATTTTTAGAATTTTTGTCTGTCTGTTTGTATCCTTGTACGCGCATCGCTCGAAAACTAATGGATGGAATTGAAGACAGTTTTCACCGATGTATTGCTAGAGCTCTAGCTTAAAATACAGAAATAAAAAAAATGAGAGTTGCCACCTGTTTGAAAATTGCAGTTTAAGTAAATTGATAAGATAAGGTAAATATTGCATTGTAGTTGCCAAAAGAAAGAGGTTTGAAAAGGCTTAAAGCCGAAAATATTTTTGTTGAATGTTGCCACCTGTTTGAAAATTTTCATTTAATTTAATTGACAAGATAAATTGAGTACTGCAATATCGGTGTCAAACTGAAGATGTTTAGGAAAGTCTACTGCGGAAATATGTTTGAGGAGGCTTGCCACATGTTTGAAAAATTGTACACAAATAAAATGATAAACTAAATGAAATATTACAATACGGGTATCAAACAGCACAAAAATACTTTTAAGGTGCAGTGAAACACGCCGGGTATTTGCTAGTTATGAATATTAAAAAAAATCAACACATGGTTACTTGTTTGACTCACTGTACATATGTACATATGCATGTATGTATACGGTTCTGTTGGCAGTTTTGTGCGAAAAACTTTGCCTAACATCCAAATAGTTGGATCTTCTTCAATTGCACTTAATTTTTACAAGTATCTTTTCCACAGAACGCACTATCGTATAATAAAAAAAAAATACGATATTTGCAAGCTGCATATATAAAGTGATAAGCAAAGCAGCGAAAAGAAATAAACCAAAAAATTGCAAGCGTTTAAACAATAAGAAAGTAATAAACAATATTATACACATACATACTATACATGTGTATGTATGTACAACATAGATAAGTACATACATAAGTACATGTGGATAAGCGAAAACATTAACTTGAATGACCTTCACCTACAAAATGCGACGCAGCCGGCCGGCCGGTCCGCCCCAAAACAAAAGCGAACGCCGGTATCTACTGCACAAGCGTGAATGCATAGCGCTATATGTACATCAGGGTGATCCAAAACGATAGTAAAGTCGTAATTTGAATGCTCTCACCACGTAGGATTGTTCTATAACGAAAAAATATACCCCTATGTTTTTATTTTGAAGTAAAAAAAAGTTTCAATCAATATTTTTCGATCGGTTAAGAATACCAAATTTTTTATTTAAACATTTTTGTATACTAAAGACTTTGTAATATATAGTTACATAAATTAAATAACTAAAAAATATATATATTTAGGGTATTTACAACGGTGTCGTAAGTGTGGTATGTCGTAAACTTTAAACGCCTGAAAAATATATTCAGAGGGTTCGAAAAGTACAATCAAAGTTATGCATTTTCGCAGTGTTCAAAAAATAGTTGGTTGTAGTTCCAAGTTCTCTAAACATTTATTTAACCTTTAAAATGATACGACACTACGACACCGTTGTGAATCTCTCAATTGTATTTAACTCAACAACGAAATTTGAACATCTTATGTATTTATTTTTTACAGAAAATTTCCAAGCTTTTCTCCATTGCGATACATAAATATTTTCTGCAGTTGAA
>NW_023458556.1:37077539-37079505 GCF_013731165.1 Rhagoletis pomonella
TTCAACTGCAGAAAATATTTATGTATCGCAATGGAGAAAAGCTTGGACATTTTTTGTAAAAAATAAATACATAAGATGTTCAAATTTCGTTATTGAGTTAAATACAATTGAGAGATTCACAACGGTGTCGTAGTGTCGTATCATTGTATGTCGTAAACTTTTAAAGGTTAAATAAATGTTTAGAGAACTTGGAACCACAACCAACTATTTTTTGAACACTGCGAAAATTCATAACTTTGATTGTACTTTTCGAACCCTCTGAATATATTTTTCAGGCGTTTAAAGTTTACGACATACCACACTTATGACACCGTTGTAAATACCCTAAATATATATATTTTTTAGTTATTTAATTTATGTAACTATATGTTACAAAGTCTTTAGTATACAAAAATGTTTAAATAAAGAATTTGGTATTCTTAACCGATCGAAAAATATTGATTGAAACTTTGAGGGACCTCTAAATATTTTTTTACTTCAAAATAAAAACATAGGGGTATATTTTTTCGTTATAGAACAATCCTACGTGGTGAGAGCATTCAAATTACGACTTTACTATCGTTTTGGACCACCCTGATGTACATATAGCGCTATGCATTCACGCTTGTGCAGTAGATACCGGCGTTCGCTTTTGTTTTGGGGCGGACCGGCCGGCCGGCTGCGTCGCATTTTGTAGGTGAAGGTCATTCAAGTTAATGTTTTCGCTTATCCACATGTACTTATGTATGTACTTATCTATGTTGTACATACTTACACATGTATAGTATGTATGTGTATAATATTGTTTATTACTTTCTTATTGTTTAAACGCTTGCAATTTTTTGGTTTATTTCTTTTCGCTGCTTTGCTTTTCACTTTATATATGCAGCTTGCAAATATCGTATTTTTTCTTTGTTATACGATAGTGCGTTCTGTGGAAAAGATACTTGTAAAACTTAAGTGCAATTGAAGGAGATCCAACTATTTGGATGTTAGGCAAAGTTTTTCGCACAAAACTGCCAACAGAACCGTATACATACATGCATATGTACAGTGAGTCAAACAAGTAACCAAGTGTTGATTTTTTTTTAATATTCATAACTAGCAAATACCCGGCGTGTTTCACTGCACCTTAAAAGTATTTTTGTGCTGTTTGATACCCGTATTGTAATATTTCATTTAGTTTATAATTTTATTTGTGTAAAATTTTTCAAACATGTGGCAACCCTCCTCAAACATATTTCCGCAGTAGACTTTCCTAAACCTCTTCAGTTTGACACCGATATTGCAGTACTCAATTTATCTTGTCAATTAAATTAAATGAAAATTTTCAAACAGGTGGCAACATTCAACAAAAATATTTTCGGCTTTAAGCCTTTTCAAACCTCTTTCTTTTGGCAACTACAATTCAATATTTACCTTATCTTATCAATTTACTTAAACTGCAGGTGGCAACTCTCATTTTTTTTATTTCTGTATTTTAAGCTAGAGCTCTAGCAATACATCGATGAAAACTGTCTTCAATTCCATCCATTAGGTTTCGAGCGATGCGCGTACAAGGATACAAACAGACAGGCAAAAATTCTAAAAATTGTTGAGTTGATTTCTGTTGCTCTAATAAAGACCTCCCTCCCCTCATATTATTTTTTTTATATCTATGATGTAAATACATCGGCATTAGAGGGCTGCATGAATTCATTCAAACTTCTAGCCAAACAGAGTACACTAGATTTTTACTTCACATACAAAATACTCAGCGTCTGGAATTGTGTATATGCGTTTTGTTTTAATTTTTCTACCTTTAAATGGAAGAATGTGAATGAATGAATGAAACACATTCAAATCATTCAAACTCATTTCGGTAAAAATTTTTTTCTACAAACAAGTTTGTTCGTATTGTAATAGGAGCGCAGCAATACATACATACATAGAAAAAATCCCACCAGGAAAAATCATAAACCAATATCTCAAAAAAATGAACATTTGA